>NC_135834.1:2649396-2879396 GCF_964213995.1 Mustelus asterias | reverse complement strand
CACATCCCCAGCTTCAGTGATCACTCTATACTGCGACCAGGGCTGACCTTCTGTCTCTCACTTCTCCCCCTCCCCCATCCCTGCAATGTTTGCTGGGGACTGTCCATAAGAATGTCTGGACGTGTCTGCCTGTTGCCAGTTTTCCAGTCTACCAATTTCATAGGCTGCCTTGGAAACAAAATATCAGTATCTTGTACTGTTAAAATTGGGCAGAATCTCTGTATCCCCAGCCTGCCTGACCTTCACACACATTCAGATCAGTTCTACAGTAAGTCTTGAACTGCTTACTCAAAAGTTAATGTTCCTCAGATTCTTTAGATAATGTGGATCGACCTGAGGTGATAGATATCAAAGTTACCTCCTTCCACATTGTAATATGAGAAGAGAATAAGAGATCTCTCAGATTTGACTTGTACCTTGGTTAGACCACACTTGCAGTATTGTGCATAATTTGGTCTCCATTTATGAAAAGGACATCGAGGCACTGGGAAAAGTGCAAAGGTGATTTACAAGAATGGTATTAGAACTGAGAGGTTATATCTGTAAAAAACACAGGCTTGAGCTCATTTCTTTAGGATAGAGAGACTGTGGGATAACCCGATAAAGACCGTCAAAATTATGGAAGAGTTTAATAGGCTGGACATAGGGGATACTTTTTCACTTGTGGAATAGACCAGAACTGATAAATCCAACAGTGAATTCACCAGCGAATGTGGAACTTGCTACCACAGAGAGTAATTGATGTGAATATTTCAGATGAGGGAGAAAGGAAAAGATGGATATGTTGATGGGGTTAGATCATGTAAGGTGGGAGGAAGCTTGTGCAGAGCTAAAACACTGGCATTGACCTGTTGGGCCGAATGGCCTGTTTCTGTGCTGTAGATTCTTTGTAATGCATCTTTCAGGGACAAAGCTTTCAGTTGAGGATGTTGAGGTTTACTTTCTTGGCTTCCAAGGGGTTTATAACGTACCTGACCATTGTCATGACACATCCCAGCTCAAAATTCCTGTATGTTTTTCCTGGTGGCTCCTCGGGTGAGAGCTAGGTAAATTAAACCCATCTCTTTGGAGTTTAGAAGAATGAAGGGTGATCTCGTTGAAACATGCACGTTTCTGATGGGGTTTGAGATGATAAAGCAATGAGTAGTTATTTCAGCTGGCTGGGGAATCTACACAGCGGTACAGAATTAGGATAAGGACTGAGATGAGGAGAAATTTCTTTGCTCAAAGGATTGTGAATCTTTGGAATTTTCCACCCAGAGGGCTGTGGGTGCTCTATTGCTGGATATGTTCAAGACCGGGGTTGATAGATTTTTGATCTCTCAGAGAATGAAGGGATATGAATGTTCCGAGCAAGAGTAGACCATTAAGCCCTTAGAGCCCACTCCACCATTCAGTAAGATCATGGCCGATCTGGTTGAGGCCTCAATTCCACTGCCCCCATAACAGAATCACAGAATCTTTACAATGCAGAACAAAAGCCATTCGGCCCATTGACTCTGCACTGGCTCTCCCTGAAAGTCATGATGTGGAGATGCCGGCGTTGGACTGGGGTAAACACAGTAAGAAGTTTAACAACACCAGGTTAAAGTCCAACAGGTTTATTTGGTAGCAAAAGCCACACAAGCTTTCGGAGCTGCAAGCCCCTTCTTCAGGTGAGTGGGAATTCTGCGGATCCGCAGTGCATCCGAAGAGGAAAGAGTCGAATTGGACTCCTCCGGAAGGCCGCTGCCCTCGACTTGCCATGTATGCCCAGGCCGTCAGGAGGTGCGTCAACACCAAATTCATCAGCCGCCCTCACAAGACAGCCCCGAACATCACCCAAGCACAACGTAACGCCATCCAAGCTCTCAAGACCAACCGCAACATTGTCATCAAACCAGCAGACAAAGGAGGGGCCATCGTCATACTGAACAGAACGGATTACTGCAAAGAAGTGTACCGACAACTAAAGAACGAGGAACACTACAGACAGTTACCTGCAGATCCGACCAAAGAACACACCCGTCAACTCAACACTCTGATCAAGACCTTTGATCCGGACCTTCAGAACACCCTCCGTGCTCTCATCCCAGGTACTCCCCGCGTTGGAGATCTCTACTGCCTCCCGAAGATACACAAGGCAAACACACCCGGCCGTCCCATCGTATCGGGCAATGGGACCCTGTGCGAGAACCTCTCCGGCTATGTCGAGGGCATCCTGAAACCCATTGTACAAAGAACCCCCAGCTTTTGTCGCGACACGACGGACTTCCTACAGAAACCTGGCACACATGGAGCAGTTGAACCAGGAGCGCTCCTCGTCACAATGGATGTCTCGGCACTCTACACCTGCATCCCCCATGACGATGGCATTGCTGCAACTGCCTCAATACTCAACGCTGACAACTGCCAGTTTCCAGATGCAATTTTGCAACTCATCCGCTTCATCCTGGACCACAATATCTTCACCTTCAGCAACCAGTTCTTCATCCAGACACACGGAACAGCCATGGGGACCAAATTCGCACCTCAATATGCCAACATCTTCATGCACAGGTTCGAACAAGACTTCTTCACAGCACGGGACCTTCAACCGATGCTATACACTAGATACATCGATGACATTTTCTTCCTTTGGACTCATGGTGAACAATCACTGAAACAACTCGATGATGACATCAACAAGTTCCATCCCACCATCAGACTCACCATAGACTACTCTCCGGAATCGGTTGCATTCTTGGACACACACATCTCCATTAAGGACGGTCACCTCAGCACCTCACTGTACCGCAAGCCCACGGATAACCTCACGATGCTCCATTTCTCCAGCTTCCACCCTAAACACGTTAAAGAAGCCATCCCCGACGGACAAGCCCTCCGTATACACAGGATCTGCTCGGATGAGGAGGATCGCAACAGACACCTCCAGACGCTGAAAGATGCCCTCATAAGAACAGGATATGGCGCTCGACTCATTGATCGACAGTTCCAACGCGCCACAGCGAAAAACCGCACCGACCTCCTCAGAAGACAAACACGGGACACAGTGGACAGAGTACCCTTCGTTGTCCAGTACTTCCCCGGAGCGGAGAAGCTACGGCATCTCCTCCGGAGCCTTCAACATGTCATTGATGAAGACGAACATCTCGCCAAGGCCATCCCCACACCCCCACTTCTTGCCTTCAAACAACCGCACAACCTCAAACAGACCATTGTCCGCAGCAAACTACCCAGCCTTCAGGAGAACAGTGACCATGACACCACACAACCCTGCCACAGCAACCTCTGCAAGACGTGCCGGATCATCGACACAGATGCCATCATCTCACGTGAGAACATCATCCACCAGGTACACGGTACATACTCTTGCAACTCGGCCAACGTTGTCTACCTGATACGCTGCAAGAAAGGATGTCCCGAGGCATGGTACATTGGGGAAACTATGCAGACGCTGCGACAACGGATGAATGAACACCGCTCGACAATCACCAGGCAAGACTGTTCTCTTCCTGTTGGGGAGCACTTCAGCGGTCACGGGCATTCGGCCTCTGATATTCGGGTAAGCGTTCTCCAAGGCGGCCTTCGCGACACACGACGGCGCAGAGTCGCTGAGCAGAAACTGATAGCCAAGTTCCGCACACACGAGGACGGCCTCAACCGGGATGTTGGGTTCATGTCCCACTATTTGTAACCCCCACAGAGTTTCACTGGCTGTCTTGTCTGGAGACAATACACATCTTTTTAGCCTGTCTTGATGCTCTCTCCACTCACATTGTTTTGTTTCTTAAAGACTTGATTAGTTGTAAGTATTCGCATTCCAACCATTATTCATGTAAATTGAGGTTGTGTCTTTATATGCCCTGTTTGTGAACAGAATTCCCACTCACCTGAAGAAGGGGCTTGGAGCTCCGAAAGCTTGTGTGGCTTTTGCTACCAAATAAACCTGTTGGACTTTAACCTGGTGTTGTTAAAGTTCTTACTGTGTTCTCCCTGAAAGAGCATTCTACCTGGTTCCTGTCTTATCTGCATAAGCTTGCACATTCTTCTCGCGTAGCAATCCAATTCCCTTTTGAATACCTCGATTGAGTCTGCCTCTACCACCCTCTCAGGAGGCTCAGTCCAGACTCTTCACCACTCTCTGGATAAAAATCTTTTTCCTCACATTACTCCTGTTGCCAACTATTTTGTGTGTCTGTGCTCTCTAGTTCTTGATGTACTCTTGAGAGTGATCATTTTCTCACTATTTATCCTGTCCATACCTCTCAGGATCGTGAATGCCTCTATCAAGTCTACCTTGATAACCCTTGTCGATCAGAAATCTGTCTAACTCAGCCTTGAATAAATTCAATGAGCCAGCCCCTCTGCTCTCTGGGGAAGAGAATTCCACATACTCTCAACCATCTGAAAGAAAAAATGTCTCCTCATCTCAGTCTTAAAATGGGGGGCCTCTTATTTTTAAGCTGTTCCCTAGTTTTGATCTCTTCCACATGGGGAAATGTCCTACTGGATACATCTACCCTGTCAAGTTCCCCCAGGATCTTGTATGTTTCAATAAGATCACCTCTCATTCTTCTGAACTCTAATGGGGATCGGTCCAACCTTTCATCGTAAGATGAACTCCTCATCTCAGGATGTCAATGGAGTGAACCCACTCTGTACTGTTCCTGACACACTGCCTCAGCATTGATCACTGTAATATTCTGCTAGTTACCTTGCCCACCCAAAAATGACCCATTTATTCCTGCTCTCTGCTTCCTGTTAGCTAACCAATCTTTTATCTAATCAGGCTAATATCTTACCCCCTACACCATGTTCTTGTGTATTAACCTTTGATGTGGCACCTTATCAAATGCTTTTTGGAAATCCAAGTGCACCACATCTACGGGTTCCCCTTTGTCCATCTTGCTCATTACTCCCTCAAAGAACGCCAAGAAATTGGTTAGATTTGAGTATTACCAAAAAAAAGACATTTTGTCAAACTTTTCATCTTGCATTCGCAAGAATACCAAGGTCAGGGGAAACAACTCTATACTGTATGAGCAAAGGATGCTGATTGGTTGGCAAGTGGACTCTGGTGGCGGTATTGCCATGGAGAATGCACCAGTTGATGTTGACTGGCAGTTAACTGCCAAGCATTGTTTGAAATTTAAACCAGGCAGCTTGACTGTGGTCAAGGTTGAGGAATGAACCGGCAAATGGCTGTCACTTATTTTGTTTAGCTGAAACAGGCACAATGTGTATATGTGTTCTTTCTGTCTGCAAAGAACAGGGCCCTGTGTATTAATGTATGTAGCTTCCAGCACACGCTAATGTGCCACACTTCAAGCCTTACTGAAATTCTTAAATTGGTTGTCAGGGTGCCTTTTCGCACATTGAGGATTATTTAGCAAACGTTGTCCAATCGCAGAATCACATCTAATGTTGGACGTGGTGTTTTGCGCTTTGCAAGCACAGACAGGTTGGGTGTGGCCTGTCCCTTGCCTGTTGTGAGCGGAAGGGACACGAGTTAAACTCAATTTCCCTTTCACAAAGCCATGTTGACTCTGCCTGATTGCATTGAGATTTTGTAAGTATTTTACTATAACTTCAAAAATGGATTTGAGCAATTTCCCTACGACAGATGTTAGGCAAACTAGATGCCTGCTTTTGGTCTCCCTCCTTTCTTAAATAAAGGTGTTACATTTGTTATTTTCCAATCTACTGGAACCATTCCACAATCTGAGGAATTTTGGAAGATTATAACCAATGCATCTACGATCTCTACAGCCATTCCATTTTGTGACTCTAAGATGCAGACCATCTGGTCCTGGGGACTTGACCGTCTTTTTTCGGTCTAATAGTTTTCCCAGCACTTTTTCCCTTGTTTTTAAGTTCCTCGTTCCCGTTTACCTTTTGATTTTCAAGTATCATTGTGACGTTTTCTAAGACCAACACAGAATACCTGCGCAACGCCTCCGCCATTTCTTTGTTTCCATTATCAATTCCCCAGATTGCTCTAAGGATCAACACTAAATTTGGTTGCTCTTTTCCTATTTAAATACTTGCAGAAGCTCTTGCTATGTTTTTATATTGCTAGCTGGCTTTCGCTCATACTCTACTTTCTCCCTCTATTTTAGTTTTCTGCTGGTTTTTAAAATCTGTCTAATTTTCTGACCGACCACTAATCTTTGCAGATTTGTGCAATGTTTCTTTCAGTTTGATGCAACCCTAACTTCTTTATTCAGCCACAGGATACACATCCTTCTGAGTTTTCTTTCTATTGGATAAATCATTGCTGAGAGCTACTAAATATCTCTTTAAAAGTCTGCCACTGCATTGCTACTGTCCTCCCTTTTTAACCTAGTTTCCCAGTTCACTTTAGCTAGATGTGCTTTCAAACCCTTTATAGTTACCTTTATTCAGGTTTAAAACACTTGTCTTAGAGCTACACTTCACCCCTTTGACCGAATATGAAATTCTATTATGTTCTGATTACTGTCACCACGAGGCTCCTTTACTAATGAGGTTATTGATTAATCCTCTCTCATTGCTTATTACTAGGACTAGAATAACCTGCTCCCTGGTTGGCTCTAGAACATACTGCTCTCAAATAGCCCCCTATCCACTATCAGCTCATTTTCTGGACTATCTTTACCAATCTGATGCATCCAATTTACAGGTAGATTAAAATCACCCATGATTATTATGGTACCTTTCTTACACCTCATTTATTTCTTCCTGTATGCTCTGTCTTACTGTGTGACCATGTTAGGGAGTCTTTAAACTATTCCCACAAGAGATCTCTTACATTTGTATTTTCCTATCTCTACCTAAATTGACTTTGTATCTTGCTCTTTCGAGCTAAGGTCATCTCTCACCACTGTCCTAATGATATCCTTAATTAACAGACCCACCCAGTCACCTTTTCCTAGCTTCCTATCTTTTCAAAATGGCCAACACCCTTCAATATTCAGGTCTCCGCTTTGGTTACCCTGCAACCATGTCTCTGTAATAGTGGTCAGGTCAGACATATTTCTATCAGTGTTAATAATTCATAGGTTTGTTACTTGCTGGGGCACTGTTTTATCTGTACCTTCTGTCTCTTTCTGGCACACTCTGTTTACCGTTACTGTATCACTATCCTGCCTTGTCCCCCTTCTGTAACTTTCCAAATCTCCTTTCATGAACGAACCCTCTCCCTCTATTATTGAGTTTGAAGCCGTGTCTACAGCTCTAGTTGTACGATTCAGCAGGACATTGGTCCCACAATGGTTCAGGTGAAGTGGGCACAGTGGAACAGCTCCCTCTTTCCCCAGTACTGATGTCAGTGTCCCATGGATTGAAACCCATTTCTCCCAAACCAGTCCTGGAGAGACACATTCAACTCTCTGATCCTATTTACACTGTGCTCACTCATTCATGGCTCAGGTAACAGTAATAATCCAGAGATTATCATTTTATGAGGTTCTGCTTTTTAATTTTCCCACAGCTGCTCATAATCCCTAAGCAGAACCTCTTTCCTAGTCCTATCTGTATAATTGGAACTCCATTCCAGTCCTGAGTTGAATCCTGGCACCCTGGCACCAGGCAGGCAACACAGCTGTCTGGACTGTCACCTCCAACCACAGAAAACTGTGTCTATCCCTCTGACTATACTGTCCCTTCATTCCACTGCATTCCTAATAATTTGAATAGTTTCTTGTATGACAATGCCAGGTTTATCCACCCTGCAGCTTGATATGGGGAGTTGAAGCCCAGGATCAGCCATGACCATATTGAATGGCAGATCAAGCTTGATGGGCCAAATGGTCTACTCCTGCTCCTATTTATTTTGGTCGTAAAAGACCCAAAAGTAAACTGATTGAAGAACAGCTGGCTAACTGAATTGTTGAGTGTATTCTGTGCTGCTACTATTCATAGGGGTAAAGGTTGTGTTTTTTAAACTGTTGCCCTGAGTTGTCAGCTTGCTTTTAAAGTTAATAGTTACCTGAAGGAAAACTGTAACGCTGACACCAAGGCATCAATCCATGTAACCGAAGGAGTTCTTGGGACTTAGAGTCATGGAGGTTTACAGCATGAAAACAGGCCCTTCGGCCCAACTTGTCCATGCTGCCCTTTTTGTTTTTAAACCCCTCAGTTAATTCCAATTGCCCGCATTTGGCCCATTTCCCTCTATACCCATCTTATCCATGTAACGATCTAAACGCTTTTTAAAAGATAAAATTGTACCCGCCTCTACTACTACCTCTGGCAGCTTGTTCCAGACACTCACCACCCTCTGTGTGAAAAAAGTGCCCCTCTGGACACTTTTGTATCTCTTCCCTCTCACCTTAAACCTATGCCTTCTAGTTTTAGACTCCCCTACCTTTGGGAAAAGATATTGACTATCTACCTTATCTATGCCCCTCATTATTTTATAGACCTCTATAAGGTCACCCCTCAGCCTCCTCTGCTCCAGAGAAAAAAGTCCCAGTCTATCCAGCCTCTCCTTATAACTCAATCCATCAAGTCCCGGTAGCATCCTAGTAAATCTTTTCTGCACTCTTTCTAGTTTAATAATATCCTTTCTATAATAGGATGACCGACACAGTATTCCAAGTGTGACCTTACGTATTTTACACAGAGGGTGGTGGGGGCCTGGAATACACTACCAAGCAAGGTGGTTGAGGCAGACACGCTAGGATCATTTAAGACTTATCTAGGTAGCCTCATGAACAGACTGGGAATAGAGGGATACAAACGGATGGTCTAGTTAGGAACACATGATCGGTGCAGGCTTGGAGGGCCGAAGGGCCTGTTCCTGTGCTGTATTGTTCTTTGTTCTTACCAATGTCTTGTACAACTTTAACAAGATGTCCCAACTCCTGTATTTAATGTTCTGACCGATGAAACCAAGCATGCCGAATGCCGCCTTCACCACTCTGTCCACCTGTGACTCCACTTTCAAGGAGCTATGTACATGTACCCCTAGATCTCTTTGTTCTGTAACTCTAACCAATGCCCTACCATTAACTGAGTAAGTCCTGCCCTGGTTCAATCTACCAAAATGCATCACCTCACATTTATCTAAATTAAACTCCATCTGCCATTGTTAAGCCCACTGGCTCAATTGATCAAGATCCCGTTGCAATTGGAGATAACTTTCTGCACTGTCCACTATGCTACCAATCTTGGTGTCATCTGCAAACTTACTAACCATGCCTCCTATATTCTCATCCAAATCATTAATATAAATGACAAATAACAGTGGACCCAGCACTGATCCCTGAGGCACACCGCTGGTCACAGGCCTCCAGTTTGAAAAACAACCCTCTGCAACCACCCTCTGGCTTCTGTCAAGAATCGACAATCACCAGGCAAGACTGTTCTCTTCCTGTTGGGGAGCACTTCAGCGGTCACGGGCATTCGGCCTCTGATATTCGGGTAAGCGTTCTCCAAGGCGGCCTTCGCGACACACGACAGCGCAGAGTCGCGGAGCAGAAACTGATAGCCAGGTTCCGCACACACAAGGACGGCCTCAACCGGGATATTGGGTTTATGTCACACTATTTCACATAAATATTTCTGCTTTTTTCCTCCTGAGTCTTTATCATGCGATCCTAGAATCAGAATTTATGTCACACTATTTGTAACTCCCACAGTTGCGTGGACCTGCAGAGTTTCACTGGCTGTCTTGTCTGGAGACAATACACATCTTTTTAGCCTGTCTTGATGCTCTCTCCACTCCCATTGTTTTGTTTCTTAAAGACTGGATTAGTTGTAAGTATTCGCATTCCAACCATTATTCATGTAAATTGAGTCTGTGTCTTATAAGTTCTGTTTGTGAACAGAATTCCCACTCACCTGAAGAAGGGGCTCAGAGCCTCGAAAGCTTGTGTGGCTTTTGCTACCAAATAAACCTGTTGGACTTTAACCTGGTGTTGTTAAACTTCTTATTCTGTCAAGAAGTCAGTTTTGTATCCATTTAGATACCTCACCCTGGATTCCGTGAGATTTAACCTTATGCAACAACCTACCATGCGGTACTTTGTCAAAGGCCTTGCTAAAGTCCATGTAGACAACATCAACTGCACTGCCCACATCTACCTTCTTGGTTACCCCTTCACAAAACTCAAATTTGTGAGACATGATTTTCCACTCTCAAAGCCATGCTGACTGTCCCTAATCAGTCCTTGCATCTCTAAATGCCTGTAGATCCTTTCTCTCAAAATACCTTCCAACAATTTACTCACCACAGATGTGAGGCTCACCGGCCTGTAGTTCCCAGGCTTTTCCCTGCAGCCCTTTTTAAACAAAGGCACAACATTTTCCACCCTCCAATCTTCAGGCACCTCACCCGTGACTATCGATGATTCAAATATCTTGGCTAGGGGACCTGCAATTTCCCACCGAGCCTCCCACAATGTCCTGGGCTACACTTCATCAGGTCCCGGGGATTTATCTACCTTGATGTGCTTTAAGACTTCCAGCACCACCTCCTCTGTAATATGTACACTCCTCAAGACATCGCTATTTATTTCCCCAAGTTCCTTAACATCCATGCTTTTCTCAACAGTAAATACTGATGAGAAATATTCATTTAGGATCTCGCCCATCTCTTGTGGATCCACACATAGATTACCTTGTTGATCCTTAAGAGGCCCTACTCTCTCCCCTGTTACTCTTTTGCCCTTGATGTATTTGTAGAAGTTCTTTGGATTCTCCTTTGCCTTATCTGCCAAAACAATCTCGTGTCCCCTTTTTGCCCTCCTGATTTCTCTCTCACCCTCTATACTCCAAGAGATTCACTTGATCCCAGCTGCCTATGCATGTCATGTACCTCTTTCTTCTTCTTAACCAGGGCCTCAATATCCTGAGTCATCCAGGGTTCCCGACTTCTGCCAACCTTGCCCTTCAGTCTAAGAGGAATGTGTTTACCCTGAACCCTGGTTAACACACTTTTGAAAGCCTGCCACTTACCAGATGTCCCTTTGCCTTCCCACAGACTCCCCCAATTAACTATTGAAAGTTCCTGTCTGATACCATCAAAATTGGCCTTGCTCCAATTTAGAATTTTAACTTTTGGGCCAGACTTATTATTCTCCATAGCTATCTTAAAACTAATAGAATTCTGGTCACTGGTCCCAAAGTGACCCCTCATTAACACTTCTGTCACCTGTCCTTCCTTATTTCCCAAGAGGAGGTCAAGTTTTGCCCCCTCTCTAGTCGGGCCATCCACATACTGAGTGAGAAATTCCTCCTGAATACAATCAACAAATTTCTCTCCATCCAAGCCTCGAATACTATGGCTGTCCCAGTCAATGTCGGGAAAGTTAAAATCTCCGACTATTACCACTCTATTTTTCTTGGAGCTATCTGTAATCTCCTTACATATTTGCTCCTCAATTTCCCGCCGACTATTTGGGGGCCTGTAGTACAACCCTATCAAAGTGATTTCCCCCTCCTTATTTCTCAGTTCTACCCATAAAGACTCGTCTCCTCTGCCCCTTTCTGACATTATGCATGATTAGCAACTCTCGGACAACCAAGGACACTGTCTGAACCAAGGGAGAAGGGAAATCATAAACTTAAAGATTTGTTTGTCTGCTGCTCCCTGCCGAGCTGTGCTGGTCTCCTCACTGGGGAATGAAAGCCCAGACTGCCCACGAGCAATACCGGTGACGGAGTGATGTCAGTCCAGTTGTGTTCCTCCTTCATACAGACCTCATTTTAAAAAGCCAGCACAGGACATCTCTGACACGTTGGACTGCAATCTCTGATAGACACGAGCTCAAGGATGAAGCAGTGGGACCTCCAAAAAGCCGACAAGGAGGAATACAGCAAGATATTGTGATAGTGCTGCCATCCTGAAATATTCCCAAAGAGCTGGTAAGTAGTGGCCTTTTGTATATGCCCTGTGAATATAACTCGCCTGGAACAGGAGCCTGTTTCTCCACTCCAACACAAGTGCTCCGGGTGACCCAGATGTGGCAGACCATCTGATTGAATCCCTGGATTGTGATCGCCAGGGCCGATGGGAAGAGACAACAGCGAACCTGCACCCACTCAAGTCTGACATTTTGTAGAGTCCGACACCACCTTGGAGCAGCCCAGTGACCATTTAACACCAAGCTGCCCATCTGTAAATGCCAATTAAGTATTGTGCCATCTTCTGCATCCGGGAAAGGCACTACTGGAAAAAAAGAGTATAGAAACAAATCCAGAACGAGAGCGATCCTTATATAAGCAGCATAACTTTGAATCGGAAACCCTTCGCCACCCTGGATTTGGCCAAAGTTGGGCACTACTGGTTATGACAGCATCCTCCCCAAGCTCCTATAACATCATGGCCCGCAGACCTGCTCCTCCTGGTAGGCCCAATTCTTCACAAGTGTAATGGGGGGGGAGGGGGTGGTGGGAAGGCTGCCAAAGTTCTGGCACTTGTCTAACATCATCGGCCTCCTAAAACTAGGCAAAGAATCAAAATTACCATCAAACTACTGTCCAGTATCCCTGCTATCAGTCTGCTTCAAGCTGTAGAGAGTCTAATCCTACAGTGATGAAGCCAGTCAAAAACGTCCAGAGAATGGACCAAGTGGGCTTTCGATAAGGAAGGAGCATGGGTGATCCAGTCCTCACATTCACCTTTTTATTCAAAATGGCTTTCACAGGAATCTCAAAACAGGGGCAATTTTCCTTGCCCTCACTGCAGCGTATGATGCAGTCTGGCACACTGGCCTACTTTGTCAAAATACCAAGAGTTGTTCCTCCCTGGTTACAACTCAGGGCGGACGGTTTATCTATTCATCTAGAACTCTCAGAAACACACACTACCTCATCAAGACTGCAGGGAAAAGTTCAGACCTGCAATAACCTCCTCAACAAACTGACCGGTGCCTCATGGGAATCACAGGACAAGACTCTAAGGATATCTGCTCTTGCCATCATGTACTCAATTGCAGAATACTGTGCCCAGTATGGTACCAAGCTGCCCACACCGCTGTACAATTCAACAAGGCGCATCACCGCAAGTAGTCTTTTTGACCAGCCCACCTCCCCTGGCTTCCATTCCTGAGCAGCATTACCCCCCACACCCTCACATCAGGAGGATAATTGCAACAGGCAAGCTACTGGGCAAGGTCTACTCCAACACAAGCTTGCCCTGATTCAAGGACCTCCTCAATTCACCAGTTGTATGCTTTCCCTCACACCGATCATGCTGAGGGGTAACAGCTGAGGACGTGTGACAGGAGGATTGGCAGGAGAAAACGTCCACCAGAAGCCACTCCCATTGTAGATGCCACTGCTTATCCATCCGGCTTTGATCACCCGCACGGCGGGCCCTCGATAAAGCATTTCTGGGCTGACCAAGGCCTCTTTGCAGCTAGCTAACATCAGTAAGGTTGCCAAGACCACCCAGGCTGCAGCTGTGGTGCAGCCCAAACAATGGCTCTCACTGTCGAGGAGTGTCCACTGACTAAACCTGGAGGTGGGATTAATGTGCTTTATTTGGCTGTTGCGTGGCTCTGACTATGCATGTGGTGAATAAATAAATAATTGCTGCCACTTTCCGTACAATTTCAAACAAAATTGCCCTGAGGTTGTGACCCAGTTTTTCATAAAACACTTTTCACCAACACCAGCAAAAGCTCCCTTACCTTGATCTGATTTCAACATGTCTTGCAGGCAGTTAGTTGCGTTGGTTGATGGGAACTCCACTGCAGTAATTCATGAATTTCAGCTCTTCATCTACCATCTACGTCAATTGTTACTGAAACTGTGTGGGTGTGAATGAAATCCTCAGACTCTCAGTAGGAGGGTCACATCTCACATTTGAAATAGCTTCTCTTAGCAGTTTCAAAATGAAAGCTTTGTTCTCTCCGGTGCAATTCTTCAAGGTAGCTTAGGCCAAAAACCCACACAGGACATAAAAAGCACAAATGACTCAGTCTGGACTGTTTTTTTTTGATGGGCTTTCATTAAATTCTGAAATGAGGGGCACCAGATGGAATGACATATAATGGTTGCAACCTGTACATTTTTCCAAGTTCTGGAGCATTTGTGTTTTTTCTCCCTAGGTGGTGAAATTCTACTTCCTAACATCTTCAAATAGCTCCATCCATTTCTGTGAAATTCAGCATTGGAACTGGGAAAATCAGGAATGACGCACACTGAGTTATTCAATGCTGAGAGTTTGATGCTGAATTATTCAGTGTTGTGTGTTGATTACTTGCATGGAATAATCCTGACTGTATGTTATCCCATATCAACGTGGTGACTTCACTGTGGCAGTGGGGAATGTACAGATGCTTCCAAATTCTAATCCTAGCTTTTCTGGTATCACGTTTCTGAGCTTTTTCACTGACAGTGTTGCTTGGCTATCGCTACAGGTGGTTGCTGGTCCAGGCTAATCAGGCAAGGGAGAATCTAGCAAAGCAAATGAGAAGGCTATTGTCAACGAAAGTAATTGAGGTGTAATATCACAGGAACAGGAACATATTGGCCACCTGATGGTGGAAAGTGACATTCCAGATTCTGAGAGAAAACTGTAAATCATAGAGTTTTCAGAGCATGGTGAATATTGAATATCTTTCACCACGTTGTCAAGGGATTTAGTTAGCACATTGGTATGCATTGCAGTAAAAATAAATGTTAATCAAAAATCTGTGTTAATATGCTTGTGTGATCTTTCTCAATTCATCACCTTGAGTTGCTCTCCTGCGTGCTTCATCCTGGTGTTTATGTAGCTCCAAATACACCTTGCAGGCGTAATGCAAGTTTGGATGGACAAAATCTTTACGGTTCTGTTTGTAGTGTAAAAATGTCGTAGTGCTGTCTTTGAAGTTTAGCGCAGCGCAGAGGAGGCCATTTAACCATTCAGGGTGAAGTGCCAGTTCCTTCCTCACCCTTTCCCCATATCTCTACAAAGGTGTCCACTTCGTTTACTTTGGTAAATATTGTATGTATTGGAAGCATACATGGTTTCCATCTTAACAGCTACTTTTTTTCAAAAAATAGCTTTCATTTGTGTCCCAAATGATTCTACTCAGGGTGGACATACTTTAGTGATATCAGTATCCTATCTTGTGTGCAGAGGAATGCAGCCAAGTTGTGCTCCATGTGTTTGACACTTGAGATGAAAGCAAATCATTGCAGCTGCTGGAATTTAACAAAAACAGACAATGCTGGAAAATCTCAGCAGGTCTGACAGCATCTGTGGAGAGAGAATAGAGCCAACGTTTTGAGTCTGGATGACCCTTAGTTGGCTCTGATGAAGGGTCATCCAGACTCAAAACGTTGGCTCTATTCTCTCTCCACAGATGCTGTCAGACCCACTGAGATTTTCCAGCATTGTCTGTCTTTGTTCCATGTGTTTTGATTTGATTTATTATTGTCACATGTACTAACATACAGTGGAAAGTATTGTTTCTTGCGCGCTATACAGACAAAACATACCGTTCATAGAGAAGGAAACGAGAGAATGCAGAATGTAGTGTTATAGTCACAGCTAGGGTGTAGTGAAAGTTCAACTTAATGCGAGGTAGGTCCATTCAAAAGTCTGACAGCAGCAGGGAAGAAGCTGTTCTTGAGTCGGTTGGTACGTGACCTCAGACTTTTGTATCTTTTTCCCAAAGGAAGAAGGTGGAAGAGAGAGTGTTTTGTTGGCTTGGTGCTTGATTTTGATTTATTATTGTCACATGTATTGGGACACAGTGAAAAGTATTGTTTCTTGCGCGCTATACAGACAAAACATACCGTTCATAGAGAAGGAAACGAGAGAATGCAGAATGTAGCGTTACTGTCCTAGCTAGGGTGTAGAGAAAGATCAACTTACTATGAGGTAACTCCATTCAAAAGTCTGACAGCAGTAGTGAAGAAGCTGTTCTTGAGTCAGTTGGTACGTGACCTCAGACTTTTGTATCTTTTTCCCGACGGATGAAGATGGAACTGAGAATGTCCGTGGTGCGTGTTGCTCACAGGACCTTGAGCCTGAGGGGTTGCATTTCCATAGATCCAGTTAACATTACTGAAAGTTCTATCCTGGCGTGGTCCTTAATATCCTGAATGATGTGTATTGCGTTTAGGTCTGTTCATGTTCCCGGTGCTCAAGACCGTCTGCACTGTTCAACTGGGTGCCAAAATGAAGAATGGAACAAGGTTATTGTTGCAAAGAGTGACCATTCTCGAACTTGAGAACAACAACTCATCCTGTTATTGTGCACGTGTTGTTTGTGTGTTTACTGGTATTTTAGATGGATGCAGGACAGACCACATTTAACACAAATGATGGGAAAAGTCTGAAAGAACATGATTTTTGAAAAAATGTATGCTTAAAGCCTCAAATGGAGGCTTTGACTGCCAGCAGGTTGCAGAATGTTAATTCCATTCTTTTTCTTTTTGAGCAGCTGTCGTCATCTTCATGGTTTCCATAGCAACCTTTTTTCCCTTTGGCAGCACAGTATATGAAGAAATGTTTGTGGATTCATTCATGAGATCAACTTCACATATATTCTCTTTAAATTTGCTGTAAATTATATGGTTTTATTTATTTGCAATCTGCTTTCCAGGTGTATTATTTAGATGCGTTTTCAACTATTGGGTTCATTTGATGAATCTTTTTGATTTATTCATGAGGGCTGTAATTGACTGTATTTCATTTCCGTAGGATTTCATTTAGTTCCTGTTCTAATACAGAGCTTGGTTAAGCATAGGGTTGGATAGTTCAACAGCAATTTAAGAAGCGAGAATGGTGGCAAAGGGTTACGGTTCTCATAATTACTACAAGTATGGTCCAAATCTTAATACCGTGAAAACCCAGGCTTTTGAGATTCTTATTGTTTAAATGGTCAGAGGTTGAGGGGCTGTGGCTTCCAGTATTATTCTTAATCTTCTTTTGAGGCGGCTGAGTTGTAAGCTATAGGATGGGCCCTCTGTGAAAGGAGTTTAGATTACTTCAAGCCTGGACTTGAGTCTGCGATGCCCACAGCACCAAACTGACCACGATTCAACTTGCAAGAAATTACTGGTGTGATCACTAGAAAATTCACACTTCTAAATCTGTGGTTGAACCACATTGGGTACCATGAACTTCATTATGGCATCTGACCCATGTACAACCGACTTGGCAGTGCTTAATCTTGATACGGGATGACATGTAAAAAACATACCAGAGCCCAGCATAGGTGCCTCTCATTTCAATGTCACTGTCACCTCCCACTGTTTGATATGTGTACTAACTAATACCAAAGCCAAAAGCTTTGCAGGCTATTGGACTTCCTAGGGATGGCCTACCTCAATCCTTAGAGGTGAGAAGTTTTTTTTGTGTGGCAACTCAGTTCTTGATGAATTCATGCATGTGTGATCTTGGCTGTATGGACAGATGTAATAGTCCAGGATACTGACTCTTGTCAGAGAGAAGTAACTAATGGGTGTACATAAGAACATAAGAAATAGGAGCAGGAGTAGGCCATCTGGCCCTTCGAGCCTGCCCCGCCATTCAACAAGATCATGGCTGATCTGAAGCGAATCAGTTCCACTTACCCGCCTGCTCCCCATATCCCCTAATTCCCTTATCGGTCAGAAAACTATCTACCCGTGATTTAAACATATTCAACGCACAATTTGTGAGGCACCTTATCGAACGCCTTCTGGAAATCTAAAAACACCACATCCACCGGTTCCCCTCTGTCAACCGCACTAGTGACATCTTCATAAAAGTCCAGTGTACTATCCAATAGTGTACTATCCAATGAATAGACCTATTTAAAAAGGTGGTAGGTAAAGGTTATCTCAGTGAAGAAGTGAAAGGGTATTAAATAAGGCAAAGAAAAGAATCATCCATAATTGTAATTTTCCCATTAATACTTTTATCCCTTGCTCCACTTGCAAAAAGAGTAATATTAAGAAATTATCTTCTATATATCAAAAAAGCACATGAAGCACCAGTAAAGTACTGTCTGTACTTTTCTGAAAGGATTATGCTCCTTAACCATCTCAGTAATTTCCAGATTTTTATTCAGACTTTCCTTTCCATTACCAAAATTAATGTGTAGTGAAAAATGTACTTAATGTGTCTGTTAAGACTGACTTTTATCTCAATAAATTCTTACAACCAGCTAATAACCTCCAGACTCCGTGTCAGGATCTGAACCACGGTTGTGATGTTTAGTTGTGTTTAGCTTGTTCCTTTAATGCCACAGTTTGCGTTTTCCTTGTGCAACTCCTATTTTGGACTCAAAACAGGCACAGAGTGATGCAAGTATCACAATAATGTGTGAATTTTATAACATGTCTGAGTGCCATCTTTGTCATTCATAAGTTCATAAGATATAGGAGCAGAATTAGACCATTCGGCCCATCGAGTCCGCTCCGCCATGGCTGATATGCTCCTCATCCCCATTTTCCTGCCTTCTCCCCATAACCCTTCAACCCATTACCAATTAAAAATCTGTCTAACTCCTCAAATATACTCACTGTCCCAGCATCCACCGCACTTTGGGGCAGCGAATTCCACAGATTCACAACCCTTTGGGAGAAGTAGTTTCTCCTCAACTCTGTTTTAAATTTGCTGTCCCTTATCCTAAGACTATGACTTCTCGTCCTAGAATGCCCCACAAGAGGAAGCATCTGCTCCACGTCTACTTTATCCATACCTTTTATCATCTTGTATACCTCAATTTGATCTCCCCTCATTCTTCTAAATTCCAGAGAGTGTCGGCCTAAACTGTTCAATCTCTCTTCATACAACAAACCTCTCATCTCTGGAATCAATCTAGTGAACCTCCTCTGAACTGCCTCCAATGCCACTACATCTTTCCTCAAATACGGGGACCAAAACTGTGCACAATACTCCAGGTGCAGCCTCACCAATGCCTTGTATAGTTGCAACAATACTTCCTCACCTTTATATTCTATTCCTTTCGCTATAAACGCCAACATTCCATTCACTTTCTTTATTATCTGCTGTACCTGCACGCTGGTTTTCTGTGACTCATGAACGAGAACACCCAGATCCCTCTGCATTGGAGCACCCCGAAGTCTCTCCCCATTTAGATAATCAGTCGCCTTTCCATTTTTCTGACTAAAATGCATGACCTCACACTTATCCACGTTAAACTCCACCTGCCACATTTTGGCCCACTCTCCTAACCTATCTACATCCACTTGTAAGGTTCTTAGAACATAGAACATATTTCCTCTTTGCAACTTACTGTCCCACCTATTTTTGTGTCACCTGCAAATTTGGCGATAGAGTCTTCTATCCCTGTATCCAAGTTGTTAATATAGATTGTAAATAGCTGGGGCCCAAGGACGGACCCTGTGGCACCCCACTAGTTACTTTTTCCCATCCAGATAAAAACCCATTTATCCCGACTCTCTGTCTTCTGTCCACCAGCCAGTCACCTATCCAAGCTAATAAATGACCCCTAATCCCATGTAATCTAACCTTGTGAATTAACCTTTTGTGTGGCACCTTATCAAACGCCTTCCCGAAGTCCAGATATACTACATCTACAGAATCCCCATTTTCCACTTTGCTTGTTACATCTTTGAAGAACTCGAGCAAACTAGTCAAACAGGATTTACCCTTCATAAAACCACGCTGACTCTGATGGATAACGTTTTGACTTTCCAAATGTCTTGATATTGCTTCCTTAATTGATCACTTTCCCAACAACAGATATTAAACTAACTGGTCTGTAATTTCCCACATTTTGCCCCCCTCCCTTTTTGAATTAGGGCATTAGCTTTTTTCCAATCCATAGAACCTTTCCCATGTCCAGGGAATTTTGGAATATTATAACCAAATGGATCCACTATCTCTGCCGCCACTTCCTTTAATACCCTTAGATGTAGGCTATCGGGCCCGGGGGACTTGTCTACCCTCAATCCCAATAGTTTTCTGAGTACCTTTTCCCTATCGATGTTGATTGTTCTAAGTTCTACCCTTTCACTTACCTCTGACTTGTCCGTTCCTATAGGAATGGTACTACTGTCCTCCACTATGAAAACTGAGGCAAAGTGTTGATTTAGCATCTCTGCCATTTCAGTGCTCCCCACTATTAACTCTCCGGCTTCATCTTCCAAGGGACCAACGTTCACCCGAGCGACTCTCTTCCCTTTTATATACCTACAGAAGCGTTTGCAATCCTTCTTGATATTTTGCGCTAGTTTTCTTTTGTAATTTACCTTAGCTCTTTTTTATTACTTTTTAGCATCCCTTTGTTTGCAAGTTTCCCAATCTTCCAGCCTGCCGCTAGCATTTGCAATATGGTATACCTTAGTTTTTGTCTTTATATTGTCCTTGACCTCCTTGTTTAGCCATGGATGTTTTTACCCCCCTTACCATCTCCCTGGGATATATTTTAGAATCATAGAATCCTACAGTTCAGAAGGAGGCCATTCGGCCCACCGAGTCTGCACCGACCACAATCCCACCCAGGCCCAATCCCCATAATCCCATGTATTTACCCCAGCCTGTCGCCCTGACACTAAGGGGCAATTTAGCATGGCCAATCCACCTAACCCGCACATCTTTGGGAGGAAACCAGAGCATCTGGAGGAAACCCACGCAGACACGGGGAGAACGTGCGAACTCCACACAGGCAGTGACCCAAGCGGGAATTGAACCTGGGTCCCTGGCGCTGTGAGGCAGCAGTGCTAACCACTGTGCCGCCCCTACTTGTGAGGAATTAAGTATCTCCTTAAACAACTGCCACTGCTCATCCACCGTCCGACCTTTTAGACTTCCTGCCCACTCTACTTGGGCCAGATCTGCCCTCATGCCTCTGTAATTTCCTTTGTTTAATTCCAGAACACTAGTGTGGGACTCCACTTTTTCTCCCCTAAACTGAATTTTGAATTCTATCACACTATGGTCACTATTCCCCAGATGCTCCTTAACTATGAGGTTAATCCCTCCTCATTACACAATACCAAATCCAGAGTAGCCTGTTCCCTGGTTGGTTCCACAACGTACTGTTCCAAGAAACAATCTCTAATGCAGTCAATGAACTCTGTCTCCAGGCTACCCTTGCCAATTTGATTCTTCCAATCTATGTGCATATTAAAATCACCCATGATTATTGCTGTACCTTTCTTGCCCCCAGTATTTCCTGGTTTATACTGTGCCCCACTATGGAATTACTGCTTGGGGACCTATAGATTACTCCTACCAAGTACTTCTTCCCTTTAACATTTCTTACTTCTACCCAGACTGATTCCACATCTTGATCTCCCTTATGCTTATGTCATTTCTCATTACAACACTGATCCCTTTCTTCATCAGCAAAGCTACACCACCTCCTTTTCCGTTCAGTCTGTCTTTCTGAAATGCTGAGTACCCTTGGATATTCAATCCCCAGACCTGGTCTCCTTGTAACCATGTCTCAGTAATTGCTACCAAATCATACCCTTTTGTTTCTCTTCGCGCCATTAACTCATTAATTTTGTTCCGAATACTTTGTGCATTTAGATACAAAGCTTTTAAATTTGTTCTACTGGTAAATTTCCCGACTCTTTTATAATTCCTTGGTACATAAAGACATTCACCTGTCTGTCCCTCACCTTTATTGTCTGGTAACCATCTGCCACATCACTAACCTGCACTCTTGCCTCCTCCTTTAATTTGGGCTTTCTAATTCTCCCTACAACTGAACCCGCCCACCCATTCAGTTTAAAGTCCCATCTACGACCCTAGTTATGCAATTCGCTAGGCCTCTGGTCCCAGCACAATTCAGTCCCATTGGAACAGGTCCTTTTTTCCCCAGTACTGGTGCCAATATCCCATGAATTCAAACTCATTCCTCCCACGCCTATTTTTAAGCCACACATTTACCTGCTTAATCTTATTGACCCTGCGCCAATTAGCTCGTGGCTCAGGTAGTAATCTAGAGATTACCACCTTTTTGGTTCTGCTTTTTAATTTAGCTCCTAGCTGTTCATACTCCCTTAGCAGAACCTCTGCCCTTGTTTTATCTATGTTGTTGGTACCTACGTGGACTACAGCAAATGGATTTTTACCCTCCCACTTCAAGTTTCTCTGCAGCCCCGATGAGATATCCCAAGCATCAGGCAGGAAACACAACCTTCAGGACTCTCGATCCTGGTCTCTCTCTCTTCTCTCCTCCGAGTCCAGCAATTGATTCCTAAGGTAATAGCAAATGATTAGTGCTATTTTGTCTGTTAGAGGCTTGTGATAAACATGGAAGATGTGGGAACTGTAATTGGAGATGCATCTAATTTTTTAGGGTTTATTAAGTCTATGAATTGCTTGTAAATTTTAGCTGCTGATCATAATCCAGACTGAAATTACTCGACAACTGTTGTCTGCCTGTCACATCTGGAATATGATATGCAGCAGACACAGGAACTTTCTGAACTTGACCAAGCTACATCATTGAAGCAGTATCAATAGACACATGGCTCCTTCTTGGTAGTCATGATGTGGAGATGCCGGCATTGGACTGGGGTAAACACAGTAAGAAGTCTCACAACACCAGGTTAAAGTACAACAGGTTTATTTGGTAGCAAAAGCCACTCCGCTTACCTGACCAAGGAGCAGCGCTCCGAAAGCTAGTGGCTTTTGCTACCAAATAAACCTGTTGGACTTTAACCTGGTGTTGTTAGACTACTTACTGTCCTTCTTGGTAGTCATGATTTGGAGATGCCGGCGTTGGACTGGGGTGAACACAGTAAGAAGTTTAACAACACCAGGTTAAAGTCCAACAGGTTTATTTGGTAGCAAATACCATTAGCTTTCGGAGCAAAAGAGCAGCGCTCCAAAAGCTAATGGCATTTTCTACCAAATAAACCTGTTGGACTTTAGCCTGGTGTTGTTAAAACTCTTCTTGGTAGTCATGCAGTGGAATCTGCTTTTGTTCCTTGACTTCAAATTTAAGGAAAGCATTTTGATCATACAGAACCTGACTTCAATCTTTCTCAGTCCATAGAAACTACTGGACCATTTCACAGCTTATGTTAATAATGTCAAGCACAAAGCAAATCTCCTTTGAGCTTTTGGCTTTGGGAACTTGAGCTGTTTGTGATAGAGGAAAGTAGTGATGCTAGAACAATGTGGTGTAAAAGAGAGGTGCAAGGGGTATAATTCGCAATCGCGCTCCATTCTGATTCTTGCAAATTCACTTCAGACATTTGTACGGATCCCGTTCTGTTTTAGAAACTTTAGGTTACTTTCGCTGTCAAACATTATGGATCTCGACTGGATGCTGCTTTTGTACTCTGCTTCATGTTTTACACAGAGGAGGTACTTGTGCAGAATCTAGGATGGGATTCTCCAGCCACTCGTGTCCCAAAACCGGACGTCAGTGGACCTTTGCGTGGTCCGTCCCCGCCCACTGCGATTCCCATGGCGGACGGGAGAATCCACACCCCCCCCCCCAATGTCGGAATTTCTTCGTTGTGATTTTATGTTGTACGTTACCTTGCACATTGTCTGTCGATACACCCTTGATGCATCCAATGCTCATTTATGAAATGGCATGACTTGATCCTAAAATATGCCTCTGTTTTTAAAAAAAAACTTGCATTTATATAGAGCGCCAGTCACGACCACCACAAATCCAAAGTGCTTTACAACCACTGGAGTACTTTTTTGAAGTGTAGTTGCTGTTGTAATTTAGAAAGTGCAGCAGCTAATTGGAACTCAACAAATTCCCACAAATAGCAATGTGATGACGATTAGATATTTTATTTTTGTGATGCCTTAAAAAAGGCCAAGTAGAACTCCCCTGTTCCTCAGTATAGTGCCTTGGTAACTTTTACATCCACCTAATTAGGCAGATTGGGCCTCAGTTTGATGTCTCTTCTGAAAGACTGCGCCTCTGACAGTGCAGCACTCTCGAGTACTGCACAGGGAGTGTCAGCCTAGACTTTTGCGTCCAGATTTTGGAGTGGGACTTGCAGCCGCAATCTTCTAATCTTGGGTTGGAGTGCTGCTAACGCTGGTGGTAGTGGTGTGTTTTTTAAAGACTTTGGACAAATTGTGACTAAGTGGATTCTCACTGCTCTTATTCACCTGTAGGTTTGGTGAAAGGCATTAAACTCAATTTGTCTTCCCATGAAAATCTGTGCTGAAAGCAAAAGCTGTTCAAACAACCCTTGTTAATGCAACAGTTTTGACAGATAAGGCCCATGAAAAAGAAAATTTCTCTGATCTGATAGCTTTCCTTTTATATCCACAGGGAGCTCAGGAGAGACAGCGGCATGCTTTGACCATAGACCTATTGTACTCGATCCAGAGAACTCCACAACTATCAGCAACATGAGATGCACATTTGAAGGCACTGAACGGGTCCAGTTCCATTGAGGCACCACTTCTTCGACCACAAAAGGAGCACTTGCTTTTTATGTGATACGGGTTTAGCACAAAATTGCTACAGGCTACAGCTCCTGGTACGGATTCAAAGATTTTCTAAACTTGCTTGGTTTGTCTGGATCTTTTTTGTGTTACTTTGCAGATTCTGCACGGGTAAAGACTCTCAAATACCTCCCGTAGATTTGTTTAACATTCCTTTTATGTGTTGCAGAATGTCACCATTTACCACCTTTTAATTGGGAGCAGTTTCTCTGCATGAGAGTGAGGGCCATTATCTTTCCAATTCATATCTGATTGTTTGGCATGTCTGTTTCAACTTGAAGTTATTTTGGAGTAATCTAACTGACACATAGGAAGAAAAATGGAGAATGCACCTACTCCATGAATGTTGTGGCAGTAGGTACAGCTGAAAAAAGACCTGGCAAGAGTCTTATACTCCAGTGTTCACTATGTCAGAACAATGCGCAGCAACAAAGCCAACAGAATGCCAGTGAATTACATGACCAAAGCAGTGGAATATAAGTCACCAGATGTTGTGATCAAACTGCAGTGCTCTTATTCAGACCCACCCTTGAGCACTCGCTCCATTTCCAATTACTGAAGAGCAAGGGAGACACTCCAGGTTGGGGGACAGAGCATTGAGCCATGTGGTTTACAGCTAGCATCAGAGGGAATGAGAAAAGACTGGAGAAACATCTGAAAAGTAAATGTTGAGATGGATATAAAATTGTGAGCCATTTGGAGCATGAGGAAAATCTGCAAAATAATGTTAGTATGTTTGAGGTAAATCAGCAAAATGATGTTAGTATGTCTGTGGTAAATCTGCAAAATGACGTTCATGTGTTTGAGATAAATGTGCAAAATGACATTCGTATATCTCTGGTGAATCTGCACAATGGCGTTAGTATTTTTGAGGTATATCTGCAAAATGATAGTGTGTTTGAGGGAAATCTGCAAAATGACGTTAGTATGTTTGAGTTAAATCTGTAAAATGTCTTTAGTATAGAGTCATAGAGGTTTACAGCATGGAAACAGGCCCTTCGGCCTAAATTGTCCATGCCGCCCTTTTTGTTTTTAAACCCCTCAGTTAATTCCAATTGCCCGCATTTGGCCCATATCCCTCTATACCCATCTTATCCATGTAACGATCTAAATGCTTTTTAAAAGATAAAATTGTACCCGCCTCTACTACTACCTCTGGCAGATTGTTCCAGACACTCACCACCCTCTGTGAAAAACTTGCCCCTCTGGACCCTTTTGTATCTCTTCCCTCTCACCTTAAACCTATGCCCTCCAGTTTTAGACTCCCCTACCTTTGGGAAAATATATTGACGATCTACCTTGTCTATGCCCCTCATTATTTTATAGACCTCTATAAGATCACCCCTCAGCCTCCTACGCTTCAGAGAAAAAAGTCCTAGTCTATCCAGCCTCTCCTTATAACTCAATCCATCAAGTCCCGGTAGCATCCTAGTAAATCTTTTCTGCACTCTTTCTAGTTTAATAATATCCTTTCTATAATAGGATGACCGACACAGTATTCCAAGTGTGACCTTACGTATTTTACACAGAGGGTGGTGGGGGCCTGGAATACACTACCAAGCAAGGTGGTTGAGGCAGACACGCTAGGATCATTTAAGACTTATCTAGGTAGCCTCATGAACAGACTGGGAATAGAGGGATACAAACGGATGGTCTAGTTAGGAACACATGATCGGTGCAGGCTTGGAGGGCCGAAGGGCCTGTTCCTGTGCTGTATTGTTCTTTGTTCTTACCAATGTCTTGTACAACTTTAACAAGATGTCCCAACTCCTGTATTTAATGTTCTGACCGATGAAACCAAGCATGCCGAATGCCGCCTTCACCACTCTGTCCACCTGTGACTCCACTTTCAAGGAGCTATGAACATGTACCCCTAGATCTCTTTGTTCTGTAACTCTCCCCAACGCCCTACCATTAACTGAGTAAGTCCTGTCCTGGTTCGATCTACCAAAATGCATCACCTCGCATTTGTCTAAATTAAACTCCATCTGCCATTGTTAAGCCCACTGGCTCAATTGATCAAGATCCGTTGCAATTGGAGATAACTTTCTTCACTCTCCACTATGCCACCAATCTTGGTGTCATCTGCAAACTTACTAACCATTCCCCCTATATTCTCATCCAAATCATTAATATAAATGACAAATAACAGTGGGCCCAGCACTTGACCCTGAGGTCACAGGCCTCCAGTTTGAAAAACAACTCTCGACAACCACCCTCTGGCTTCTGTCAAGAAGCCAATTTTGTATCCATTTAGATACCTCACCCTGGATCCCGTGAAATTTAACTTTATGCAACAACCTACCATGCGGTACCTTGTCAAAGGCCTTGCTGAAGTCCATGTAGACAACATCAACTGCACTGCCCTCATCTACCTTCTTGGTTACCCCTTCAAAAAACTCAATCAAATTTGTGAGACATGATTTTCCACTCGCAAAGCCATACTGACTGTCCCTAATCAGTCCTTGCATCTCTAAATGCCTATAGATCCTGTCTCTTAAAATACCTTCCAACAATTTACCCACCACAGATGTGAGGCTCACCTATGTCTGACGTTAGTATGTTTGAGGTAAATCTACAAAATGACTTGAGTGAAAGAGGAAGATAAGGGACCGGAGGTTCAAAAGTAAACTGCAAATATAGGACTATTGTCAGGAATCTCTCTTTGCTCAGTGATTCTTACATGGGATGGACTCTGTGTTGTCGAGCTGAAAACTGGAATTATTGAAGAATAGTTTGGAAACTGCTTGACGATTCTGGAAGGATGAACTATGATGGATCATAGGTGCTACCACTTCTCCAATTATCTTGTGATTTTCAGTGGAGTGGTTCACGGTCAGTCTGTGGTTATATTGTTGGAAGCAGATGCATGTAACAGCCAAGTTCTGACGGCTCTAAATGACCAGTTCAGTCAGTTTTGAAAATGCCTTCCCAGCTTTAAGATGTGATAATACTCATTTGACTCTGGGGGTAGGTGGCTTTAAGCTGCTTACTGGCGATTTTGTCTATGGATAGTTTGAGCCTGTAATCTGGTTGAACCTGTTTATTCAGACCCTTTATTATGGCAGTAATATGGACAGGTCCATTCACCTGAAAGGGCAACACGCTTCTGGAAGAGTAGAACCCTTACTAGAGAAATTTCAAACTCAAAACAATACTAGGTATTTAGTTTCAGTGATTTTATAGTGAATTGTATATTTCCTGAATGGGGAAACTTCAGAGATATGTTTTCCAGTACTGTTCCTTCATTACTAAGGAAGCAAGTTTGCTGTCAAATGGATTTTTGAAGAATTTTTTTGTTGCTTGCCCTCCTCTTCCTTTCTAATTGCTGCTGATTTCTGATTTGTAGTTTTGTTCCTCCTTTTCTTTGGCGTCTATCCTTCCTGTTCGGTTTTGATTTGTTGCAGATTTGAAATTCAAGCCAATTAGTGCACTTAGGAGAAATTTGCTGCTGTACAAAATGAGACTCTGAAGTGTTACTGTTTGCATTTATGCAGGCAGTTCACGAGCCTTGTTTTGTCTGGTAGATTTGGAGCATGGAGGTTGTGGCAGCGTGGCCCCTTTAAAGGGACAATCCCTGAGGGCCACGTGATTGAGTCGGACCCTCTGGAGAGGCAGCGCAGGAAGCCCAGCCAATCGGGGGCGAGGGTGCCCGTCCTGGGTTGGGAGGAAGCTCAATTGGAGTTGGAGCAGAAGAGAGTAGGCGTGTATTGCAATTCTGTCAGACTGTCGATTGTGCACCTATATATTGTTGGTAATAAACCAGTTCTAACTTGAAGTCACAATGAGACCCCTTCAAAGTTAAAAAGGAGCAGAGCAGATCAGCCGCTAAACACCACCTCTGCAATAACTTTGATCGCTGCTCAGGGATGATATGGACAAAGTAGTCGAAGTAGTCTGTTGTTAATTCACAGCAGCTTAAATCTAATTATCTCACAGAAAATTCCCACTTTATTGTGTTGTGTATTGATTAATTCAAATTAAATGGAAAATTCTTTTATTTTAATCCAAAAAATTACTTTCGATTAGTTTCCTCCAGTTGCTGAGCTTTGGAACTTTAAACATGATTTATACATCCCTCTTGTATTTGTTCCATTGCTAACATTTGGAATTTAATAGCATTCTTCACAAAGACATCTCAATAATTAAGATGCTGTTTTTTAATAACTTGGCATCT
The DNA here is from genome assembly GCF_964213995.1 of Mustelus asterias. Classification (NCBI taxonomy): domain Eukaryota; kingdom Metazoa; phylum Chordata; class Chondrichthyes; order Carcharhiniformes; family Triakidae; genus Mustelus; species Mustelus asterias. The sequence goes on along the minus strand of NC_135834.1, from coordinate 2,850,897 downwards.
TGACATTCAGGAAAATAAAGCGAGAGAATGCTCATGACATTGCCAGGGAGACTAGGAAGGGTGGCTTTTGATCTGATTGCAAAGAAAACTGATTAAGATGTACTGTTGAAATGACAAAATGAACAAAATATCCTGGATTCATTACACTTTCCCGGCATTTATTCACTCGAGCTGCCGTGTTCAGTAATCCCTCCATTTTCGATCTTTTCCAATATCACAAAGAAAAATTTCCATTTACGTAGTGCATTTCATGACCTCAGGACATTGCAAAACACTTACTAGCCAATTAAGTACTTTTTGAACTACAATCACTGTTGTGATTGATGTTGGAAACATTGCAGCCAATCTGAACACAGCAAACTCCCACAACAATGCAATAATGACCAGATAATCTTTTTTTGCAACATTGAGTGAGGATAAATATTAGTAATTGAAGTTAAGTTCCACCAGCTGCTGTGGTGGGATTTGAACTTGCACATCATTGGACCCTAAGGGGCAATTTAGCATAACCAATCCACCTAACCTGCACATCTGTGGACACTAAGGGACAATTTAGCATGACCAATTCCCTTAACCTACACATCATTGGACACTAAGGGGACAATTTGTCATGGCCAATCCACCCAACCTGCACATCTTTAGGCACTAAGGGGCAATTTAGCATGGCTAATCCGCCTAACCTACATATCTTTGAACTCCATTTAAATGAACAATGTTACAAATCTGGGGAGTGGAAGAAGAAGCTTCTGGCACCAAAGGAGTCCATTCTGTTCATTGTCCCAGCTCTTTGCTGGTTTACTCCAACAGTTCAATATAGTTGTGGTGAATTTTCTGTTTCAGTTCCATTTTTCCTGCCTGCTCCATGTGTCCCTTGGTTTCCTGAGCAAACAAAAATCTTTCTATCACAGCCTTAAATATCCCTAAGGATAGAATGAAGTGCTCTTTTGGAAGCCATTTATGAATAATGACCTCAACACCCCTAGGCTAGGGAGGGAAAATGTCACACTAGCTGACATGATTCCTGCACAAATACTGCCGATGTGACAGAACCTGACATACTGCCATGTGAAGCTGGATAAAGCATCTGGAGATCTTTGCTGAATGCAATCATGAAATGTACATTGTGTCTGGAGTTGGGAAACCAAGACTTAACTGGGTGGTTTCCATAGAGTGACCTCAGTGCTGTTAATGAAGGTGGCACCCAGATATACTGACTGTGCATATCCCTGTATCGGTGCATGAGTTAGCACGGCATGTGATGTACTCTGACCAATGAAGTTGTAAATAAATTCCGTTTATATAGTGCATTTCATTATCTTAGGATGTCCCACAATGCTCTGCAGCCAACCAAGTACCTTTGAAGTGCTGTCTCTGTTGTAGGATATGTGGCAGCCAGTTTTCGTGCAACATACTCCTGTAGAATCATAGAATCCCTACAGTGCAGAAGAGGCCATTTGGCCCATCGAGTCTGCACCGACTCTTTGACAAAGTATATTACCCAGGCCCTCTCCCCTGTTCCATCCCTGTACCCCACACATTTACCATGGCCAATCCACCTAACCTACACATCTTTGGACATTGAGAGACATTTTAGCATCGTCAATCCATGTAACCTATATGTCTTTTGGACTGTGAGAGAAAACCAGAGAACCCAGAGGAAACCCATGCAGACACGGGGAGAACGTGCAAACTCCCCACGCACAGTCACCCGAGGCAGGAATCTAATCCGGGTCCCTGGTGCTGTGAGGCAGCAGTGCTAACCACTGTGCTGCCCATGAATAGTAATGTGATAAGGATCAGATAATGATGTTGGTTGAGCCATTAAATTTTGGCTAACTCCCCTGCTGTTATTCAGATAGTACCCCAGGATCTTGTATGTCTACTTGAGGGGAGATATACAGGGCTCAGTTTAATATTTTACCTGAAATGTGATACTTTTTATATACTGAACTATACTGAAGTGTCAGAGCTGTTTTTTTAATTAATATCTTTGAAATGGGACTTAAATCTACAACATCTAATTTGGGTTAAGAGTGGTCTCACTGAACCAAGGATAATGCATTGTACAGCTCAATTTAAAAAAAAAACTTGATGCAGAAAGGTCTGAGCCAAAATCTTAAGAAGTGATGGTTGTTTCCCAGATCTTTAACGTATCATAAGAGGGAATACCAATGTTTTTAAAAATGCCATGCATTTCAAAAGTCAAAATTAGGAGCTTAATTTTGTCGTCCACATCATTGCAATGAACATATGTTGGTGCTTGTTTCAGGTTTCTGCTGTCTAGCACACCCTTAATTATTTTCATATCCTGAAGATGTCCAATAGTAATAACACTCAAGAAACTTTGGAAATCATGAAGGAATCGGAGAAGAAATTGGTGGAGGAATCGTTGATTAAAAATAAATCTGCATTCAGAACATCCAGTAAGGAGGAAGTGGAGAAAGATGGTGAAGACCCAAATGCACAGCTGGAATTCCAGGTGAGAAGCTGGCGGCTTAAAAAATGATAGAATCCCTACAATGCAGAAGGGAGGCTATTCAGCCCATCAAGTCTGCACCAACTCTCCAAAAGATGTTCGGGACCAGATCAGAAACTCCAAGGTATTGATGAAGTTAGCCTAGACCCCAACTATTACATTTGATTTTGGCATTAGAGTGAGCATAGGGTGTTTCACTCCAGGTATGATTCAAGTGACCCACTAGGGAGCTTTTATCAAACAAGGTTTATTTAAGAACACAGAATATAACAAAAAGGATTGGCATAACTTTTACCAATTAAAATACATAAAACATGACAAAGTATGATTGTTAACAGCTAGCTATCTCTGTTGTTCCAATTCAGTAGTATCCCCCACAGACACAAATTCCTTCTGTAGAACCAGTTAGCACAGAAGCCAAAGGTGCTCACGTGATGCGAGATTTTCAGCTTTTTAAAACTTCTGGACAGAGATCCAGACAGCAGTTTTCAGAAAAGGATATATCCTCAAAACAGCAAAGCTTCAGAGAAGTAAAGCTAGTCTCTGGCAGCTCCCAGTCTCCAGACTTCAGAGACAGAAAGGGATACCCCTCTCTCTGCAGCTTCCAAAACAGCACCTCTCAGAGAAAGATTCACTCTCGTACAGCAGACCCTTCGAGAAAGAGACTTATCACCTGCCGGATTCCAGTCTCCAACTTTGGAGAGGGAAAAAGAGAGGCAGTCCTCTCTCTCAACTCAAAAAGAGCATCTAAGCTTAAATGTTCTCGCAATTAGGCTGCTGCAGCAGCAACACAGGATGCCGGTAGACAGAACGGCTCCAAGTGCATAAAAAACTGCTACAACAGAACCTGCACAAGAACATGGCTCAAATACATTTCTTAAAGGCACAGTATCATTACAAAGAACATCCCACCTACAACACCACACATTGGCCAATCCACCTAAGCTTCACATCTTTGGACACTAAGGGGCAATTTAGCATGGGCAATCCACCCTAACCTACACATCTTTGGATTGTGGGAGGAACCCCATGCAGGCACATGGAGAACATGCCAACTCCACACAGTCACCCAAGCCGGGAATCAAACCCGTGTCCCTTGCGCTGTGAGACAGCAGTGCTAAACACTGTGCCACCGTGCTGCAAGGTTGTGATATTTGTGTCTATCTTGCTGCCTTAAGCTGCAAATGTTTTAGTGGATTTCTGAATGTGTTTAATAATCCTTGTGAGCACTTATGACACTGGATGTCAAGGTGGAGTGCGTAACAGTATTCTCCTGTATTATCTCCTGATTGCGCAGTGTGTTAACACTGCCAGCTCCCCTCTGGGACCAGAGTTTGTTGTGATGGGAAAGTCCTCTGTGTCTGCTGACTGGTTGGAAGAAATGAGAATCTAACAGACGTTTCTGGCAATGAGCCAATAGTGCAACCGATTAGTGTAGAATTGTCATTCATAATCTCAGGAGCTTCGAGGACGGCTGGTGCGACAAATGAGGAATATTTCACAATGTTGTGAAGTCATATTGTGGAGGTGGAATAGAGCGAGAATTTCTCTGCTGCAAACCTGTGGCACATGTGATCTTTGAGTGCTTGTCGCTGAGACAGAGTGCGAAAATTACAAAGGTGCTTTCTCGCCCATTCAATCCGTTGAATGTTTTTTGACCCTATCCGTTTGAAGTCGGGTTTGTTGATTGGGGGGGTAAATACGGTGGGGAAGACTGCCCGCTATGGTGATACTTGCTTTCAGCGAAACCAGCTCAAAAGATTGTAGAATAATTCCAGCTCAGAAGGAGGCCACTTGGCTCATTGTGTCTCTGCTGGCATCCTGAAGAAGCAGTTCATCTTTTCCCCATAGCCCTGCATGTTTTTTCTGTTTTTGCTGGTGATCAATTCCTTTTTGCAGCCTGAATTGACTCTGTCTCTCCCACACTCTCAGTGCATTCCAGTTCCTAACCACTTGCAAGACAAAGTTGTTCCAAATGTCACCATTGCTTCTTTTGCCAATTGCTTTCCATCTGTGCACTGTCTGGTTCTTGATTTTTCCAGCAATGAGAACAGTTTCTCCCAGTTTTAAATACAAATTACATCCAGTGCACATGTTTCTGTGACTTTTTTTGCACCCCACAAAACTGGCCCCCCCCCACCCCACCCCCAGATTGAATTAATCACTCAGTAGATCTGACCGCATCGGTGGAGAGAGAATACAGCAAGCATTTTGATCTGCACATCCAGACTCCAAACGTTGGCTCTATTCTCTCCCCACAGACACTGTCAGACCTGCTGAAATTTTCCAGCATTTTCTGTTTCTGTTTCAGATTCCAGCATCCAAAGATGTGTGGGTTAGGTGGATTGGCCATGCTAAATTGACCTTAGTGTCAGGGGACTAGCAGGGTAAATGCATGGGGTTACGGGGCTAGTGCCTTGGTGGGATTGTGGTCGGTGTAGGCTCGATGAGCTCCTTCTGCACTGTAGGAATTCTATCCGCAGTATTTTGCTTTTTCATTGATTGCGCTCATTGTAGCCTTTCAAGAAAGATCTTGAGCTGTTTGTTTCAGGTGCAAGCACATTATTAGTCATCTTTTAAACCTTATTAAGTATTCAATAAAAAACTGACCAGTATATACCAATTAAACTATTTAATAGTTCTGCCTATTTTTCAGAATAATTTTAAGTTAATTAAAGATCAGGTTACTCACATGTGGTGGGCCAAGCACTTGGATTAAATGCTTGCTTTTTGTGGTAAAGTTATTTTCAGCTACGTTAATCAAGCTGCATCGGGTCACCACAGGGTGGCACAGTGGTTAGCACTGCTGCCTCTCAGCTCCAGGGACCCAGGTTCGATTCCCGGCTTGGGTCTGTGTGGACTCTGCACGTTCTCCTCGTGTCTGCGTGGGTTTCCTCTGGGTGCTCCGGTTTCCTCCCACCCTCCGAAAGATGTGCTGGTTAGGGTGGATTGGCCGTGCTAAATTCTTCCTCAGTGTACCCGAACAGGAGTGTGGTGACTGGGGGGATTTTCAAAGTAACTTCATTGCAGTGTTAATGTAAGCCTACTTGTGACTCTAATAAGTAAATTTTAACGCATCTTTCTTAAAAATATCAAGGGATATTTTTTAATGCAAGAGTGAAATATACAGTAAATGGCAGAACCCTTAGGAGTATTGATAGGCAGAGGGATCTGGATGTACAGGTACACAGGTCACTGAAAGTGGCAACGCAGGTGGAGAAGGTAGTCAAGAAGGCATACGGCATGCTTGCCTTCATCGACCAGGGCATTGAGTTTAAAAATTGGCAAGTCATGTTGCAGCTTTATAGAACCTTAGTGAGGCTGCACTTGGAATATAGTGTTCAATTCTGGTCACCACACTACCAGAAGGATGTGGAGGCTTTGGAGAGGGTACAGAAAAGATTTACCAGGATGTTGCTTGGTATGGAGGGCATTAGCTATGAGGAGAGGTTGGAGAAACTTGGTTTGTTCTCACTGGAACGACGGAGGTTGAGGGGCGACCTGATAGAAGTCTACAAGATTATGGGGGGCATGGACAGAGTGGGTGGTCAGAAGCTTTTTCCCAGGGTGGAAGAGTCAATTACTAGGGGGCACAGGTTTAAGGTGCGAGGGGCAAGGTTTAAAGGAGATGGACGAGGCATGTTTTTTACAGAGAGTGGTGGGTGCGTGGAACTCTCTGCTGGGGGAGGTAGTGGAAGCGGATACGATAGTGAGTTTTATGGGACATGAATAGGATGGGAATAGAGGGATATGGTCCCCGGAAGGGTAGGGATTTTAGTTCAGTCGGGTAGCATGGTCGGTGCAGGCTTGGAGGGCCGAAGGGCCTGTTGCTGTGCTGTAATTTTTTTTGTTCTTTGTTTTTTGAAAATAATTGATTGTATTCAATACCATTGCTTAATTGATCTTGCTTGTGGTAGATTTTATGTTCATGATTGTTGGGTCCATTCATTCGTTTGAAGAGATAAGAGGACAGCACGGGTTTTAAAATGGTTTTCTTTTATTGAGAAGAATTTTAAAAATTAACATGACATGAGCAAAAAAAGCGAGCTTGGAGACTGGCTTCTAAGCCAGTCCCTCTAATCTAAGAACTGAACTGAACTCTCTAAAACCAAAATATATTTCAACCCATATCGTTATTGGAAGTGTTTTTCGCCTGCTGTCGCTGCCTAGAAAAAGAATCCTCACAGCTGCTGTTATGGGAAGCTGTTGTTTGCCTACATTGTGTACCCTTCAGGAATGCAGTCAATTTTTAGCTAATCCATCATGCCTTCTGATTTGACATGTAGTCTTCAGCTCAGCAGAATCAGTTAACCCCTACAGTCTAGCATTGAAATGTAATTGTGCATAGGCAGAAATATCTTGTAAAAATTTTTCATAGACTGAAGCAAACAGGGCTATGCATACACAGGATCCCTCAATGATGATGCAAAAAGCAGCAAAGTCTTGACCCAGCACTTGGGAAAACTAGCACAGTTTCCCAAAGTGGAAACCCTACCACAGTGTCTGTTCTAGAACAGCAATAGACCAGTCTTGAATTTGGTGGGTTATGGTGTGCATTTTGAAATAGGAGGCAAATTTAGTCTTTGACGTATTCCTATTTCCTTCGTTAACTGATGGGAACGCATTGCATTGCAATCCCCTATAGAGAGGGTAAGCAGAGCCCCACCAAGGGCAGTCTGCTCACATTGAAAGTGTATGCATGATTTGATGACTCTGACTATTGTATTTATTTGGGCTGCGCATTCAAACCTCGATATTTTTATACTTTCAAACATCTTGGGAAGAGATTTTATGTCAATTGACTCTCTGAAGTGTTATTGTAATTAGTGCGGCTTCAGAATGTTTTTGCAAGGCCGCACAGAATGTCTGCAATCAATGTCGAAAATATAGAGCTTGCAAGCCAGGTGAAATGAGAACTATTAGCATATCTTCTTTCTAGCATTCCGGTTGTGTAGTAGCTAATATGAATAGAGTTTCCTCTTTAAGCAAAGGTGCAAAACCACTTCTGTTTCCAGAGTATTGGGTGCAGAAGCTATGAAGGAAATGAGGCTCCTGGGTTTGTCCATGTTGGGGAAGAGGGCTGTCATTGTTTATGCTGCCAGTGAAACGAAGCAAATATTTTCCTAACCTATTGATGTGGTCTCTGTTTCATTGCAGCGGAGAACACAGAACCATGGACACTCGAGGAAGCGATCCAAGGTCAGAATGTGCTCATAAGAAATGGAAGAATTATTGTCAAGTTGGCTTCATTGAATTTGAACGTAGGATTTTGTGGATGTGCTTGAGGAGCTGAATTACAGTTCCGTGTATATTTTCTTTCATGGGATGTTATGGGGAGAACCGTCATCAGATGCTACATGGGATTACAGCACCAAAGCAGGCTATTTTTCCCAACTTGTCCATGACACTGTTGTGCTCCGCTCCAAATTCGCCTCATCTTTCCTCCGGCCTATTAACTTGATTTCTATCTTACTGATGTCCTTTTCTATCTTGAAACACCTTATATTCTCACAATTGCCTAGATGGTCCCCCACCTTTACTTATCTGTTCTGGTTCATTCCCCATTAGTTGTAGACAGTGTAGACAGTGCGGAGGGCAGTGGCAGGTTACAGAGGGACATAGATAAGCTGCAGAGCTGGGCTGAGAGGTGGCAAATGGAGTTTAATGCAGATTCACTTTGGAAGGAGTAACAGGAATACAGAGTACTGGGCTAATGGTAAGATACTTGGTAGTGTGGATGAACAGAGGGATCTGGGTGTCCATGTGCATAGATCCCTGAAAGTTGGCACCCAGGTTGATAGGGTTGTTAAGAAGGCGTACGGTGTGTTAGCTTTTATTGGTAGAGGGATTGAGTTTCGGAGCCAGGAGGTCATGCTGCAACTGTACAAAACTCTGGTGCGGCTGCACTTGGAGTATTGCGTACAGTTCTGGTCGCCGTATTATAGGAAAGATGTGGAAGTGTTGGAAAGGGTGCAGAGGAGATTTACCAGGATGTTGCCTGGTATGGTGGGAAGATCGTATGAAGAAAGGCTGAGGGGCTTGAGGTTGTTTTCGTTAGAGAGAAGGTTAAGAGGTGACTTAATAGAGGCATACAAGATGATCAGAGGATTAGAGAGGGTGGATCGTGAGAGCCTTTTTCCTCGGATGGTGATGGCTAGCACGAGGGGACATAGCTTTAAATTGAGGGGTGAGAGATATAGGACAGATGTTAGAGGTAGGTTCTTTACTCAGAGAGTAGTAAGGGTGTGGAATGCCCTGTTTGCAGCAGTGGTGGACCCGTCAACGTTGAGAGCGTTCAAGTGGTTATTGGATAAACATATGGATGATATTGGAATAGTGTAGATTAGAGGGGCTTTAGATTGGCTCCACTGGTCGGCGCAACATCGAGGGCCGAAGGGCCTGTACTGCGCTGTTATGTTCTATGTTCTATTACAAGATTAACAGTTCTCCTGGTTTGTCTGCTCCCATGTCAATTTGTATGCGACTCGGGCAGTAGTTCACGGATTATTCAGGGGCGGCACGGTAGCACAGTGGTTAGCACTGCTGCTTCACAGCTCCAGGGACCTGGGTTCGATTCCCGGCTTGGGTCACTGTCTATGTGGAGTTTGTACATTCTCCTCGTGTCTGCGTGGGTTTCCTCCGGGTGCTCCGGTTTCTTCCCACAGTCCAAAGATGTGCGGGTTAGGTTGATTGGCCAGGTTAAAAATTGCCCCTTAGAGTCCTAAGATGCGTAGGTTAGAGGGATTAGCGGGTAAATATGTGGGGGAAGGGCCTGGGTGGGATTGTGGTCGGTGCAGACTCGATGGGCCGAATGGCCTCCTTCTGCACTGTAGGGTTTCTATGATTTCTATGATATTACCCTCGCGGTCCTAATTTCAAGTCCAACTGCTGAGTCTTCCAGCAGGACCTCATCCCTGTTCCTATCGATGTTGCTTGTTCCATGACAACTGGATTTATCCCCATCTACCTGCCACGAGATGTACTTCATCCTGGCTCCTTCGGAATTATTCTTCCTGTCTGCAGAGCTTGCCACCTCACCCTTGAACTACAGATTGTAGAGTCTTCCCATTGCTGCCACATTACCAATCAGCCCTTCCCTTCCTCCCCTCCCGTCACCACACAGGCTTCTGAGCCATGGTTCCTTGGTCTGCATTATGGCTGTCCCCCCTGCAGGCTTTCTGTCTGTGTCTCAAGTGTTGAGAACCTTTGTTGGATCATGGCAGTGTTCGCAGGGCCTCCTCATTAACCTCTCCTTAATCTTCACTACTCTGTTCCTCATCAGTCGCACTCTCCCTTTGTTGAAATAAAAACAATTTGCTGGCATTGCTCACGCAGCAAATGTGAAGAGAAATGGCGTTACCAGGTGGAATTCTCCCATCCAAACTGCAGTGGCTTTGGTCATGGGCAGGAGCACAGAATACAGCAGGAACCAAAAAGTCAGAAAGCCACCAGCACAAAAAGAGTTTGAAATTCTCCCAGTGGTGGGTTAATGGTGGGTCGCTTTTCCCGCCGCCTGCTGGTGTGAACGCCATCTGTTGATTAAAAGAGCTGCTGGCCAGAATCTCAGATTTTCTGATCCTGTGTCAGGCCAGTGGGAAGTTACATCAGCCTCAAACTGGTTTGAAGAAGAGTGGAGTCGACGAGGCAGACCTCAGTCACAAGATGAAGTGAGCGCAGCGTACATCAGGGACTCATGGACCCTCTTGTTTACCAACTCCGATCAGTACTGCACCTGGCGCTGGGGAATGCAAGGGTCTCCTGCTGAAGATACACTGTGCTGCGTGACTCATGGACCCTCCTGCGTCACTGTCTCTGTTCAGTACAGTGCCCGGGGTTGGAGAGTATTTACCAGGATGCTGCCTGGTTTGGAGGGTAGGTCATATGAGGAAAGGTTGAGGGAGCTAGGGCTGTTCTCTCTGGAGCGGAGGAGGCTGAGGGGAGACTTAATAGAGGTGTATAAAATGATGAAGGGAATAGATAGAGTGAACGTTCAAAGACTATTTCCTCGGGTGGATGGAGCTATTACAAGGGGGCATAACTATAGGGTTCGTGGTGGGAGATACAGGAAGGATATCAGAGGTAGGTTCTTTACGCAGAGAGTGGTTGGGGTGTGGAATGGACTGCCTGCAGTGATAGTGGAGTCAGACACTTTAGAAACATTTAAGCGGTTATTGGATAGGCACATGGAGCACACCAGGATGATAGGGAGTGGGATAGCTTGATCTTGGTTTCAGATAAAGCTCGGCACAACATCGTGGGCCGAAGGGCCTGTTCTGTGCTGTACTGTTCTATGTTCTATGTTCTAAGTACAGGAGTGTTCTCCCCACCCCCACAGCACCGTGCTGTGGGACTCATGAACCCTCCACTCCAGTGGACCAAAGTTCAACTGGGAGGTGGGATGCAAGGTGAGGGGGGTGGGTGTAAGGGCAGGGGTTGCTCAATGTGGAAGGAGGATGTTCAAGGCAGTGGGGTGAAGGGTAAGGGGAGCACGATGGCAGGCAGAGGGCAGCGAGGTGGATGAGGATGATAAACAATGGAAGGCAGTGGGAAGACCATGGGGACGGAAGCCACACTTCGACAAAGCTGCATGAAACAATGACAAGCAAGGGGATCGAAGGAAACCATATTTTTACTGGGGGTATGAAACTCGACTGGGTGGGGTGTGGTGGTGGGGGCACATGCGTAACGGTGCACAGCGCCTCTAGATTGGGTAGGTGGAGGTCCATGTGGGGCTTTGGGAGTAGTTGGGGGGGGGGAGGGGGGAAGGCGGGGGGAGGGGGCTAGTGGCTGGAGAATAATAGGTGGCATTCCTACCTGCACATTGTGAGGCTCCAGGTAAATCAGAGGCACTCAGTGAGGGAGGGGTGAACTCCACTCTAATAAAGGTGCGGCACCGCCATGTCTGGGAGGGGTATGAGGCAGCGTGAGAAGACCGCTCAACTGGGCTATGGGGCTGCTTCTTAGGGTGCACACTCACTTGGGGCCTCTGCAGTGGACAGGATGCAGGTGAATTACACAGGGCAGAGACCTTATTGCCCAGGAGAAGATGCAGCAAGGCAATCTGCCCTGTTAAAGGGATAGGCAAAACTCCATAGCCTCACCTCACAGTTTCAACATGGACAGAGTGGAAGGTAGGAATGCAGCCTTGGATAGTGAAGAGGGCACAGTTGCTGCTTTTCTGCTGTCCCATCAGTGAGGGGAGTCATGGGTTAACAATTAATGCCATTCATCACTGGCCAAATGGATTCCACTCACTGGCAATGAGTAACTGAAAGGTCATAGTTATGCCAGTTCAAAGAATAGAGTGCTGAGCTGCTTCAGTTTAATCATTCAGTTCACAACTTATCATCCCCACAGGCTCCAGGTGCCATAGCTCTGGAGTGGAATGTTGCTCACCTGTCTGTGTGTGCGGGCGTCTCGGGGGTAAGGCTGCATCAGGCACAGTGCAAACAAGGTGGCCCAAGATGTGGGGCCCCAATTCTCCCATAGGTCTCTCAATCATAGCTTCCCTTTCAGCACCCTTTAATCCTTGTGAATGGATGCAGGACTCCTGGCTGCTCAGAGTCCTCATTCGATGGAGAAGGCGAAAGAGGGAAAGACGTCCAGCATGAGGTACCACCTGGGGGAATGGCCAGGGGAAGCCTGAACAGGAGGCTGAGGAAGAGGGAGACCCAGACAGCTGAGGTAACCCGCCACACCGAGGGTATCTCGTCAAACAGCCTCCTACTTACAGATGAGTGAGAGGCAGTGCCAGGCATGGCTGCACTTGTCCCGAGCCCTCGTACGTCACAAATGCCACATTCTTCATAAAGATGTGAGACTACGTGGAGTAGGAAGCTTCCTCCTGCCAGTGGCCTTGAAGATGATGAAAATGCTCAATTATTTTGCCGCTGGGTCTTTCCAGGGATCAACAAGGGACCTGTGGGCATTTCTCAGTCAGCATTACTGCATAAAGGAGGTGACCGATGTCCTTTACAGGAAGGCCCATCATAATGTCATGTTTGTTCTGGATGAAGTTAGCCAGGCTGAAAGATTCCCCGCTTTGCAGCTATCTCAGGCTTCCCAAGAGTGCAAGGTACAGTTGTCCACACCATGTGGCTGTACAGGCTTCCTGGCAGCAGCCCCTAATTTTTATAAACCGCAGGGGCTACCATTCCATCAGCACGTAACTAGTGTGTGACTATCGCAAGCACATGCTGCATGTGTGTGCACATTACCCTGGGAGTTACCAAGATTCCTATATCATCTACCCGGGTTTTTGAACAGCCAGCGATACTTGCTGGGGGATAAGGGCTACCCACTTGCACAGTGACTGATGTCTCCAGTCTGTCGCTCTCCGAATCGAGCCAAGCAGAGGCGCAATACTGCTCAGACCTCCACACACTCCCTCATTGAGCAGACCAGAGGACTGCTGAAGATGTGATTCAGATGGCTGGACTGCTCAGGTGACTCTGCAATACGCACCATAGAGGGTTCCCCGCATGATCGCAGTTTGCTGTGCCCTTCACAATCCAGCTATAGAGGTGAGGCCTTGCCAGAGGCTGAACTGGAGGAGGATGATAGCTCCTCGGCAGATGAAGATGAGGAAGTGCAGAAAGCCCAGGAGGCTGCAGAGGGACAGTATGAGCTGATGTCATGGAGAGAAGACATGGGAAATGTGCCTGTGATTGTTTAATAATATCTGCCAGGTTCTAGGAGGAGTAAAGTTAAGTGAGGTCATGTGGACACGTCTCTCCTAGACCTCCATCGCTGAGAGGACAGGTTCTGCATTCACACTCGGATGTTCTGCTCATGACGCACTAGATTTGATCATCGGTGAGCTGCTAATGCATTCGATCTGTCAACTTCAAATCCACTGAGGAACGACCGGAATGTGAGACAGGGCTTGATGCTTTCATCACCATCTAGTGATGGAAGCGCTGTTGTGAATGGGATGCGAACCAGCCTAGGACTTTTATCCGAAAGTGTATGTCTTGCGTTCAGACATTAATAGTTAGGAGACTTGGATACCACTGCAGCATCATTGCTGATGAGCTGTCTTCAACCATTGCTGTCCCTTGAGGAATAAGGATTCAAAACGTTCTCATCATATACTGTTAATAAAGATTTAAACACATCTCCCTGACAACGCACAAGGGTCCGGAGACTAGCTGCACTGAGGTTGACATCACATGAATGTTAATCTTAAAATGGGACGCTCTGTCTGAGTGAGAGGATGGCTGCAGCTCGAGATAAGAACGTTCCAAAATGCTTTCAGCTGACCAGAATATTCGCATACCCATCCAATGAGTTTGTGCAATTTATTGACAGTAATAGCACATCCGTGAACCAGAGGTGACATCAAAATATCTGATCTTTCCTAACCCTGCAACTGCACCTTGGTGCAGCTCCAATATCCGTCTGCTGACTTTGCTATGTCCTGGTTCCTGTATTGACCTTGGCGAATGTCCTCAGGTGGCCCGAGGCCTGGAATGCCCCAGCCTGATAAGGATCTCCTGCTCAGGGACAGAAGGACCCTTGGCAGCTTGCACTGCTGGAGTGGGTGTAGGCAGAGGGGACTCTGTGCGGCTCTATTGTCCTGAGGGGAGGCCCCTGGGATATATGGCTGACACTTATCCTCCCTGTGGGTGCCACAGGACCCTGGCCTGACTCCTCCAGGTGATGGAGCACCTAGAGGGAGGTCAAGGTGCCCGGTCTCCATGTCACTTACATCCTGATGCTGCCCACCAGGGTTTGTGGCCATGGAGTGCAGGGACAAGCACAAATCCAACAGGACCTGCTGGACCAAGGTCTCCATCATAGTCACCCATGCTGGCCTCGAGGCGCTTGCATGTTGCAGCCACAACATCAGACAGACTTCCCCCTCGTTCACCCTAGTCTGCCGAGAAACTCTCGAACCTCTGCCTGATGTTCTGCTGCCTGCTTTTGTACCTCCACCAGTTTCAGCTCAGCCACTGAAACTCTGCTGGAGAGTGTGAATGAGCACAGCGACAGCTCTTCATTAACACTCATTCTCCACCAGTGATCTGGCAGTCACTTCCCGAGGCTCATTATCTGACTGGGACTGAGCAGGTGACTAGTCTGCAGCTGCCCCTCCCTCCGAGAGCCAGAGAGCGGGACTGTCCGTGTGACCGGGACTGAACAGGTTGACTGGTCTCCCTCCGAGAGCCAGAGGGCGGGACTGTCCGTGTGACCGGGACTGAACAGGTTGACTGGTCTCCCTCTGAGAGCCAGAGAGCTGGACTGTCCGTGTCTCTGGGACTGAGCAGGTTGACTGGTCTCCCTCCGAGAGCCAGAGAGCGGGACTGTCCGTGTCTCTGGGACTGAGCAGGTGACTGGTCTCCCTCCGAGAGCCAGAGAGCTGGACTGTCCGTGTCTCTGGGACTGAGCAGGTGACTGGTCTCCCTCCGAGAGCCAGAGGGCGGGACTGTCCATGTCTCTGGGACTGAGCAGGTGACTGGTCTCCCTCCGAGAGCCAGAGAGCTGGACTGTCCGTGTCTCTGACTGCTGTGGGGACATGTCTGGGATGTAATCGCCAGAAAGTGATTCTGAGTCTGATCTGGAGCTACATCCCATTGAGATGTGTGTGTCTCTGTGCTGCTGGAGAGTGAATGAGCACAGCGACAGCTCTTCATTAACACACTCATTCTCAGATGTCCTCGGGGCTTGGAGAGCTGCTCAGCTGTGTGGATGGCCTCCATTTGCTCGTGTGGAGAAGAATAAGAGTTTCAGTGGCTGAGCTGAATACACTTGACTGACTTTGATTGTCGGGATTTGATGGAGTTGAGATCCATACTGGGTTGTTGGGAGTGACCAATCTGTGCTTCCCTACAGGAGCGATCACTATCGTCCCCAGCAAGCTCCCTCCTCGGGTTCGGTGAGGGTGATGATCTCTGTTGTCCCTGCCCAGGTCTGGATTCTCTCCACTTGTTGTGTGCCAGCTTGCCCTGGATGAAGATGAAAGAAAGGCATGTGATCAGAGGAATGGGGCAGAGGGTGGGTCGGATACATGTCCCCTGTGTGTGGTCAGCCCTCCCCAGAAGCGCCAGAGGATGGAGTGTGAGCAACATGATAGCTGGTGGTGATGTGGAAGTGTCTGTGAGAGAGTGAGTGGTGATATGTTTCCCCTGCTAATGGATGTGTGAGATCCGTGAAGATGCCATGCTGAGAGTTTGATAGTGGAGAGAGCTGAGAGGGGATTTACCCTGACGGAGCAATGAGATCATTTACCCGCTTCCTGCACTGCATGGCACTTTGGGCGTGGTTGCCAGCCACACTGACCTCCCGGTGATGGCCTACCAGGCTGAAGATGAGAGGTTGTTGTACTTCTTGGAGCCATCCCTTGGGGTCGAATGCCTCTGCCCTTGGACATCTCGAATCAAAGCCTCGAGGGCTTGGTGGCTGAATTGGGGTGCAGACGACTTCTTGAGGCTTACTGGCCTTTTGCCTCCGGGTTCTGAACATTCTGCAGAGTCTGGTGAATGTAGGTGGGCTGGAGAGAGTGAGATGTATGTATTGCATTGCTGTTTAAATATAACGTCTGGACCTTTGAACATGCCAACTGATGGTGGGCTGACGAATCAGCCAGATGGTTCTGAAAGGGACTTGCTCGTGCAATAATTAATGAGGCTTCAAGTGTGGAATTGGGAGTAAGTTCCAACCATTCCAGCCAGCAGGAACAACACCACCGGAACCGCCCGCCACTGCACTTTTGCCAAAGAAAATTGAGAATTGTGCTCAACATTTCAGGTTGATGGTGACCCATCTGATGAAAGGTCGACAATCTGAAACATTAACTCTGTTTCTCTCTCCACAGATGCTGCATGACCTGCTGAGTCTTTCCAGCATTTTCTGTTCTTATTTCGCATTTGCAGCGCACGCACCCCCAACTCTCTCTCCAGTTCAGTTACTCTAAACTGGATAAATGTGAGTTGGAGAAGCTCGCAAAGTCTCTCATTCTGTAACCTGTTCTGCCATATCATAGACTAGCCTTATTTTAATTATTTATTTGAGGTATTTATTCAACATTTATCTTTTAAATGAAGTAGTTTAAGCTGAGTACAGTGCTCCTGTTTTCCTGGCCCTCGTTAAAACGACTGCCCTAATTTAGAGAAAAGAAAATGTTAAAATTCATGAACCAGTTACCTAGCTGCCTCTGGACCTCCTCTTGGGTCTCACTGTTACCCTTTCTCAGACCGCACCTTTTTCTGTAAAACACCAGAGCAGTACCTGTTCCTTCACTGTATCAAATTCCCTCACCAAATTCACCGAGTTAAGTAAGCCGTCTGTCGTGACTGTACTCTGCCGTGCTGGCTTTGGTGCTACTTACTTACTGCATAAACAAAACTGTCTGTGTTGGAATTCCTGCTGACTAGGGAACCAATTGTAACCTGCCACCACCTAATGAACTAACTGTATAGCTGCAGTTTGTTAAGATCAAGACTGAAAGAGACTCACAAGTTGATGATTGAAGTGAAGTTAAATGATGTATGCAAAACCTGACGAGATTTTAGGAAGAGATCAACCCTTAAAATTCCCTCCCTCACCAAATGGAGGGAGCGATTTAGGGAGGGTCAGAGGGCATGATGAGTGAGATGCTGATTAATCGCAGAGAATGAGGAGATCTTCTGAGAACAAAGACTGAGAAAGGAAGGCAGTGAAGATATCTTGGTGAGAAAATGTTTGATTGTGCTTGGGAGGATGGTGGCGAATGAGGAATTTGAGTGAGAGGTACGAGGAGTGCAAAGAGCTAATTCGATCAGAGGAGGAAATGATGCCAGAGGAGTAGGGGGTATGGCCAAAGTATGATCAGGTGATAAGTGCCACACAGTTACCACTTGATTTATTATTGCCACATGTATTGGGATACAGTGAAAAGTATTGTTTCTTGCGCGCTATACAGACAAAGCATACCGTTCATAGAGAAGGAAAGGAGAGAGTGCAGAATGTAGTGTTACACTCATAGCGAGGGTGTAGAGAAAGATCAACTTAATATTTGATTTATTATTGCCACATGTATTGAGATGCAGTGAAAAGTGTTTCTTATGTGTTATATAGACAAAACATACCGTTCATAAAGTACATAGGAGTGAAGGAAAGGAGAGAGTGCAGAATATAGTGTTATAGGCATAGCTAGGGTGTAGAGAAAGATCAACTTAATATAAGGTAGGTCCATTCAAAAGTCTGACAGCAGCAGGGAAGAAGCTATTCTTGAGTCGGTTGGTACATAACCTCAGACTTTTGTACCTTTTTCCCGACAGAAGAAGGTGGAAGAGAGAATGTCCGGGGTGCGTGGGGTCCTTAATTATGCCGGCTGCTTTCCTGAGGCAGCGGGAAGTGTAGACAGAGTCAATGGATGGGAGGCTGGTTTGAGTGATGGACTGGGCTATGATCACGACCTTTTGTAGTTTCTTGCAGTCTTGGTCAGAGTAGGAGCCATACCAAGCTGTGATACATCCGGAAAGAATATCAGTCACAAGTATGTGGTGGAAGATCTGGCCAGATGGGGACATCTCATTTATGGGGGAGGTGCCAATGCCCATCAGCCAGATTTCCATTAGGGCCACATTGTCAATGTAGTCATCCACAATAAGTTCTTAAATGACAAGTGGATAGACATTCTGGAGGGAGATGTGGTGAGGAGAGGTGAGAGCTGATCCACTGGCACTCCACAGGGTCAGCGATGGGAAGATGGGTAGGATATTGGGAATGTTGGCCCCCAGCAGGTACACTGGGCAAGAAGGTCAACAAGAAAGAGGGATGGGGCAGTTGGGATTACTGGTTGTATTGAGAACGCCTTGATGAGCACGTCGAAGGATGCTAGCAAAGGCAGAGAGGGGAGCTGTCGGCTTATCGAAGAGGGAGTCAAACCTAGGGTGACGGTAGGAAGGTGGAGGAGTTCTGAAGGATAGCGGTAGGGATTTGGGAGGGCAGAGTAACAGAGAGAAATGAAAGGAGGAAAGTGAAGATTGAGGAGGGGGTAAAGAGAAAAAGTTTTTAAAATGGGGAGGAAATGGAGTGGTAGCCAGAATGTGTACGTGGATGGACGTGGAAAAGCTGAGTTGCATTGGCCTGGTTGCTTAGCAATTAAGATTAGTAAATGGGGAAGAGGCAGTGAGAGGGAGACCAGAGTTAAAGTCAGAGGTCCTGTTGTGGGCAAAGTTGATGTAGATAGTATGCAGTCAGCATGGATCATAGAATAGAATATTACAGATCATCCGTAACTGTAGTTCAAGCTCAGGGACAGGTGCCAGTGAAGTCCAGAAGCTAGTTGAAGGGTAGAGTATAGGAAGATGCACCGATGGAGGGATTTCCATGGGAAAGAAGATCCAAGAGGATCAGGAAAGAAAGATGACGGCAAAGTTGGAGGACACCTAAGGTCAAGAAGTGGCTCGGGGAGTGCGTTTCAGGCCAGAAACAGGCTAGCTGACATTTAAGAGTCAGTGAGCCACTCACAGCAGACTTAACAGGAAGTGACAACAGTGGGGTGGGGTTGGAAATTGATCAATGGTACTTTGAAACATAAAGAGCAGATCAGTTGTACACCAGTGCAGAAAAGTAGTCTTAATGCTGAGAAGTCCAAGAGTGTGAAGCCAAATTTGAGAGGAGATCTCATTGAGGAAGGTAGAGAGCACAAGCATAGTCAATGTATGGGCAGTGGTGGCTTCAACCCACTGTTAGAGCCAGGCTAACTTCAACAGTGGGAGAGAGGAGATTGGAGGAGGAAAGGTCAGGATGGTCAAGGACATCGATGCACAATGAGGAACTCCCGTGGGAGCGGATTGCCTCGGAGCCATCTTGAATGTCATTCCAGTTAGCTGTCGAGTGATGATTTGAAGTGACCTGTTAGAGTTCCTTTTAGCTCAGTGCACTGAGAACTGAGACCCCAGATTCGTTTTGAGGTCTGATCTGAATTAGTCAATGACAGTGAACCTTTCAGAGTATTAGCATTATTACCATCCAGAAGAATGAGGGTAGCAGGCATGTGGGATATAGCACCACCTGTAAACTCCTCTCACAATTATACCCTTTCCTCCTTCACCACTGGTTCAAAATCCTGGATCTCTTTACCTAACAGCACCGCGGCTGTATTATTATCACACGGACTGCAGTTCATGAAGATGGCACACCATTAGGTTTGGTATAAAATGCTGGCCCTGCTAGTGATGTCCAGATCCCATGAACGAATAAAAGAATAAGAGCTACGAATGGGACAATATCAGCCCAAACCCTGAGATTTGCCTCTGTTCTCACAGTATCTTTGAAAGGGTTTTTTTTTTCTTATTCCTTTCAGTCCAATTCCAAGTTAAAACTGGTGCGAAGCCTTGCTGTGTGTGAAGAATCTTCCCACCTGTTCACATGTGATGGGCCTCAGGAACTCCAGGTAAAACTAAAGGGGAATTACAGTTTGCAAGAGTCTGAATGTGCAAAGCAAAAAGTGTGCAAAATGGCATTTCTTTATTATTCAGCATCTCCCATACCCTGGAGCAGTTAATCCAGTCGTGGATTTGTTATAGGGAAGCCATGCACTACCTGCACAAATTTGCTGCCCTTCCGTCATCAAAAACTCTGCCTGTGACGTGCTGCCTGTATTCTGTCTCGAAACCTGACAGAGCACCAGTTTTCTCAGCCAGGTTTTCTGCTCTTTTCAGGACACCACGGTAAATATTCTTCAGAATTCCTGCAGAAAGTGTTGCTCAGATTAGTTAGTATAACTAGTTCCTGGCCATTACCGTTCACAAGTTGGTTATTGGTTTGTTGAGAGCTTGTTGGTGCTGACCGGGGCCATGCCAGCACTTTAATCATCTTCATCATTCAGGTCAAATGAAAGCGGTAGCGATGAAGTGCAGCCCCTACATATTGGTAGTTAGTGAAAGAACTACCGTAGCCTAATGACACGACTTGCACAAATCTGCCAAAGGCTTCCAACACTGCAATAGCTGTGCCAGGCTAATTAACACTGCTAATGGGTTTGCTCGATACTTACGTTACCTTGCCCACAAACACTGGACTGCTGACATATGGCAATTGCCTCGGAATTTGTGTCTGTGTTCATCAGGGAGACTTGAATCGAAAATCATGTATTATAAATAATTGAATTAATTGGAGCTGGGGAAAATTGAAGAATCACAGGAGACAAAAGAAAATAAAAAATGGTATTGCTGTTCAAAATGTATTCAACCCGAATCTCAGAACTTGCTAACCGAGCACTGGAGCGAATGGATTCTAATCTCTCCCAGTCAAAAACTGCAAACGGCAACTCACCTAGCCACACTCAATCTAACAATGATTCTGGCCTTTGTTATGAGGCAACACTGATCTTTTTGCTGTCAATATAATAAAAGCAAAATACTGCGGATGCTGGAATCTGAAACAAAAACAGAAAATGCTGGAAAATCTCAGCAGGTCTGACAGCATCTGTGGGAGAGAATAGAGTAAGGAGTCTAACAACACCAGGTTAAAGCCCAACAGGTTTATTTGGTAGCAAATGCCACTAGCTTTCAGAGCGCTGCTCCTTCGTCAGATGGAGTGGAAATCTGCTCTCAAACAGGGCACAGAGACACAAAATCAAGTTACAGAATACTGATTAGAATGCGAATCTCTACAGCCAACCAGGTCTTAAAGATACAGACAATGTGGGTGGAGGGAGCATTAAACACAGGTTAAAGAGATGTGTATTGTCTCCAGACAGGACAGCCAGTGAGATTCTGCAAGTCCAGGAGGCAAGCTGTGGGGGTTACTGATAGTGTGCCATAAACCCAACATCCCGGTTTAGGCCGTCCTCGTGTGCGGAACTTGGCTATCAGTTTCTGCTCAGCGACTCTGCGCTGTCGTGTGTCGTGAAGGCCACACACACGACACACGACAGCGCAGAGTCGCTGAGCAGAAACTGATAGCCAAGTTCCGCACACATGAGGACAGCCTAAACCAGGATGTTGGGTTTATGGCACACTGTCAGTAACCCCCACAGCTTGCCCCCTGGACTTGCAGAATCTCACTAGCTATCCTGTCTGGAGACAATACACATCTCTTTAACCTGTGTTTAATGCTCCCTCCACCCACATTGTCTGTATCTTTAAGACCTGGTTGGCTGTAGAGATTCGCATTCTAATCAGTATTCTGTAACTTGATTTTGTGTCTCTGTGCCCTGTTTGTGAGCAGATTTCCACTCCATCTGACGAAGGAGTAGCGCTCCGAAAGCTAATGGCATTTGCTACCAAATAAACCTGTTGGACTTTAACCTGGTGTTGTTAGACTCCTTACTGCGTTTACCCCAGTCCAACGCCGGCATTTCCACATCATGGAGAGAATAGAGCCAACATTTTAGGTCTTCGTCATCTCATCCAGACTCGAAGCGTTGGCTCTATTCTCTCTCCACAGATACTGTTCGACCTGTTGAGATTTTCCAGCATTTTCTGTCTTTGTTTCTGCTGTCAATGATTGGTGCTGTACACCAGCCAGCAGGCCTGATCCAGAAGAGTTTGGCTGCCAAGTTGTGTTGGTACGTCCACAGGATTTGTAACTATATTCCCTCGTTTTTTTAAATTTCCTGGGTGGTGTTAAACATGCATGTGATCTGGGAAGCTGTCGCACCATCCTTGCTGGTGGAGAAATTGATTGTGTCGCGCTGTTGGCTGCCTGTGACCTAGCTTGCATTGCTCTGTTAAAGGTTGACTGTACTGTACTTTCCAGGATGTCATCCAACTCCAGTTCACTTGCCCTTCTGATAAAGAAGAAGAAAGACCCTCAAAGGATGGCTCTGAGAAAGAAGACAAGGAAAAGAAAGAGAAACTGGAGAAAGTACCTAGAAAGATGCTGTCAAGAGGTCAGAAGCTAGCTTCCTGTCTGATAAGACTGGAAATTTAGTGCAAAGTTTTAACAACACATTTACTCATTAAAGTCAAATTTTGCATTGTCTAAAACTAATCTTTATAGAATCATTGGGTCGTTACAGCACAGAAGGCAGCCACTTAGCGTGTTGTGTCCATGCAATGTGATTGAATCTGCCTCCACCACGCTCAGGCAATGCATTCCAGGTCCGATGCACCCCTCTCAGTTTTCTTCTCAGTCCGCCTTTGCTCCTTCAATGGATCACCTTCGATCAGTGCCCTCCGGTACTCAACCCTTCAGCGAATGGGAGTCTCGATCTATTCTCTTGAGACCCCTTCACGATTTTGAGCACCTCTATAAAATCTCTCAACCTTCTCTCCAAAACAAACAGCCTGCGTTTCTCCAATCTGAAGTGAATATATAAAAACATAACTGAATGAAGTCCCTCATTCCTGGAATCATTGTCAGAACACTTTTCTGCATCCTCTCCAAAGCCTTCACATCTTTCCTAACATGACATGCCCAGAATTGGATACAATACTGCCATTGATAGCCAACTATTGCTTTATCAAACTTCTTCATAACTTCCTTGCTTTTGTGCTCAATGTCTCTATTTATAAAGCCCAGGATCCTGTCTGCCTTTTTAATCATTTTTCTCAACCTCCTCTCCTATTTTCAACTATTTGTGCCAAAATACCTCTGATCTCTGTTTTTGCAACCCCTTTTAGAATTGTACCCTTTATTTAATATTGCCTATCCTCCTGTCTTACCAAATTATCTGACTTTGCACTTCACGGAATTAGATTCCATCCGTCCGTTCCACTAGCCTGTGTCCTCTTGAAGTTTATATTTTGCAATTTCTTTGCAGGTGGCACAAAATTTAGTCTTAAAAATTAAAGAGGGAAGTGAATAGCGTAGAAGTTATTTGAATCAATATAATTACATATGCAAGGTATTTGTGGGCATATGGGATGTTTTCAGAGTCAGTTTAAGTAAGAATAGAGCATTGTCTTTCGATCTGTTGACCATTTTGTACTAGTCTAGTAAAACTCGATTATCCAGAGGGACAGGGAATCCATCAAAATTAGGCCGCTGGTTAAGGTTTGATCTTGTTGAGTAGTACTATAGTAGACCGTTTCAAGAACTACTTTTATCAGAAGTTCACTTTGTTTCTGTTATTGTCGAACATAAATGAGAAATCCAGTAATTAAAGTGGAATTGCTTAGTTCTGGGAGGTCTAGTCAAATCACAATCAGGTGATTGGATTCAGTTGTATTTTCATTCCACAACAGCACCAAACAAGGTTTTGGTCTACTATTAACTTCCCCTGTTTCCCCCCCCCCTCCCCCGGCTACAAGAGTACTGGATATTTTTGTTGGCTTTGCAGTCATCGAGATAAAAATATCTCTTCTGGAGAATGGAGCCCTGTGCTACTTTTGTCATCCTGTGTTAGCGTCAAGCATCCCCGGACCTGATTTAGCACAGGTCATTTGCAGGGTAGCTCTACTTCAAAAATGAGTCATAAACCGATCTTGAGAGTTCCTTTGACTGGATCATTGTGCTATTTCCTATTTTTCGCCCCATCTACCAGCTTTTGGAGAGTGTTGCAATGTTGTTCGAATTTTTTTTATGCTTATGGGTAACTTGCCTGAGCAGCTCTCATTTCATAAAGGCCCCTCACAAATTTTAGAAAGAGGCCTTGATCCCATCAGTCTCCCCTAGATTTTGAGTTCATGTCATAGAACTGAAAGGACTTTGTGCTTTAACACACTTTGATTTTTACCCAGTGCCCATCTTGAATTGATGAAGTAGGCCCTCAGTGGGTAAATTGGTTCCGTGCCTAAATGTACACGTGCAAACTTGAGTCCCTTGTCAATGAAGAATCTATCGCGCTCAACCTTAAACATATTTAGTGACCCAGCCTCCACTGCTCTCTGGGGGAGAGGGCTCCACAAACTCACAATCCTCAGAGAAATAAAATTCTGCTAATCTCTCTCAAGTCGTTTATTTTTATTTTTAAATGGTGTCCCCTAGTTCTAGTCTCTCCCACAAGAGGAAGCATCCTTTCAGAATCCCCCCTGTGAAGCCCTCTCAGCACCCTTCTTAGCCAGAATCACCACCATTTACATTCCCTTTGTCTTTTAGTCCATGACATCTTTGTCAATCTCTCACTAGCCGCTACCTATCGCTGGCCCTCTATCCAACCCCCACAGCTCCCAAACCCCTTCCCCTCCTCAAACAGTATGAATCTCATCCTATTTCCAGTTGTCTTCATCTCTTGACGAAGAGTCATCCAGACTCGAAACAAAAGTTGGCTCGATTCTCTCTCCACAGATGCTGTCAGACCTGCTGAGATTTTCCAGCATTTTTTGTTTTTGTTTCAGGTTGCGGTATCTGCAATCATTTGCTTTTATCCCCTCAGGATCTTGTCTGTTTCGATAAGATCATCTCCCATTCTTCCAAACTCCAGCGGATACAGGCCCAGCCTGTTTAAGCTTTCCTCATAAGGTAACCCGTTAATTCCATGAGTCAGAACTTCTCTTGGACTCCTCATGCTTTTATATCCTTTCTTAAGGAAGGAGACCAAATCCGTGCACGATGCGCTAGATGTGGTCTATCCGACACCCTGTACAGCTATTGTAAAACTTCCCTCATTTTATATTCAATTCCCGTTGCAATAAACACCAACATTCTATTTGCTTTCCTAATCACTCACTGCACCTGCATACTAACCTTTTGTGATCGGGGTGCCCAGATCCCACTGCACCTCAGAGCTCTGTAATCTCTCTCCAATTAAATAATATGCTGCTTTTCTATTCTTGCTGCAAAGTGGACAATTCACGTTTTCCCACCCTATCCTCCCTCTGCCAATGTTTTGTCCATTATCTCCCTTTGCAGACTGCTTATGCCATCTTCAGAACTTACTTTCCTGCCTACTTTTGTGTCGTCAGCAAATTTAACAACCATACGTTCAGCCTGGTCTGTGCTGAGTTAGCTGAGTTTAACTTGGGTGATGCTGTTAGTGTTATGTGGCTAATCACCCCTGACAAAAGGGAGGGAACAAAGGGTTGCAGTTTGCCCTCCTAAATACCCATTGCAACTCCGCTAGAAAGTATTTGTACATGGATATCAGATGAGAATAGGATAAAGCTTGACTGTGATTCATCCTATGGTCAAATTGCCTGCTCAGGCCTGGTTGATCAACAGTTCCGGTCAGACTTTCTCACAGAATGAGTGAGAGCCTTCAAATAAGGAGAGGAGCAAAAGTGGGCAAAAGAAAACCCATTTAGTAAATGTACCCATTGCTTAAAATGGCAGTGTGTAAAACAGGCAGCCATAAATATCACCCAAAAAATGATGGCCATTATCCATATGCATTAATGAGCATGCAGTCTTAAATGCTTCATTCAGGCAAAAACAATTGTGTTTATTTACAACAAATGTCCTACACCGGAGAAATTATCGATCAATACACTGGGTTCCCCAAGAAATACATTCTATTGTTTTTGTGGACTTGCAGAAACGTGTTTGGATTGGGAAACTTTAGCTGATGTGACTTAAAATTGGAAGGGAATTTATTTTTAAGTGCAGATCGATTAAAAGCAGATTCCCATATGTGCTGAGATTTCTAAAACGTTGACATTTAGCAAAAGAAGCTTGGTGGCTGATGTTATCAAGACAATGGTATTAGCTCCTGGTGTTATGATTGTCATTTGATCTATCTTGCTTAACTAGCTGTTTCCATAAGAATTATTGGTGATGACATATGCACTCTTCCTGAAGCAATGTCATCAAAATATGGCACTGGAAAGTGTTGCCCTTAATTTATTTTTAACTCTATACAATGAATTATATACCTCAAATTGTTATAATGTACAGTTATGTAATCAACAAAAGTGCAATGAATGTAAATAATCTGAGTGCATTCTGTAGTTTGTGTGCACGCACACACGTCACCTGTCAAACTTTATGGCATCACTCAGATCTTAAAATCCCGCCCGAGGCCAATGGAGATTTTTGTTCTGGGAACCTCACCTGCCCCGGTGGTAGGGTTTTGGCCTATATGCCAGTTGACTGCTGTATTACTTGGGCAGTAAAAGGAAATTTGGGAAGTTTTTGTTTGTCGCTATAGCAGCCCCATCACGCATAGCAGGCATGTCACAGGCCTACTATGAGTGGTGTGGACTGTACTCGTTTATACTGAGGTCATCGCTGGGAATGTTTACTTTGTGTATTGGTGGCCAGAATCAGACTGGTTTACAAGCTGAAGTCTGAGCAGAGTACTATATCGTTCCACTTGCATTTAAATCTCTTCACTGCATTGCGAGGTTGGGTAGAGTAATTGTAGATTGAGAGGTAGGAAGCTCGAAGTTGGTGTTTGTAAAATTGTCAGATGTTCGGGGGAGAAAGCATTGCGTGGCCCTGTTAAAAGGTGGTGCTTTTTCTGTGCTTAGAGATTTAAAATGCAAGTACATGGAGAGCCCAAACTGAAACATTAGTATCGAAAGGCCAAACAGCAGTTTTTACCAAGACAACAGGCTTTTGATTTTTTTAAAATTCAGCCAATCAATTTGAATCAGGCACTTAGATACCAAAAACCTATTAAATTTAAATCTGATGATTTTGACAACCTAGAACCAAACCTATTATGAGAAATATTGATATGTCATCACGAGTATAAAAGAAGGGGGCAGTGGGAAAAAGAGGGGAGAACAACTGCCACCTGCCAGGGCTCTCGGCTCTCAACTCTCTCTCTGTCTCTTTCTCAAGAGAGAGAGAGAATCGCTGGCTCTCATAGCTTCATCTATGTCTCAGAGAAAGCACCATCTAGATAGCAAAGGTTCCAAAGAAGAAAGAAGTTCCAGACAGAAGAATCTACAGAGAAAGCCCAGAATATTCTGGAAGAGACAAAACCTGGTTGTAATTTAGAGAGTGACTAAATTATATTTTGTTAATGAGTGGGAATTGTATTTATTGGAACAGCATTCCATTAGAATCTTGTTTTATTCAGGAGTAGTTAATAGTTAGAAGGGATTTATTCAGTTTGTTAATAGTTTAGTTAATTTGCTCACTGTCAGTTAGATAAATACATTGTTACGTGTTGGCTTTAGAGACAGTGTCAGGGATTTATTTTTATTTAACCACGAGAAGCTGCTGAAGAGCAGGTCACACCACTTCCCCCACACACGTTTTACAGATTATAGGGCGAGGCACTCCTCTTTGGGTGTTTCGGTGTTAGTTCCCGGGGGGGGGGGGGGGGGGGGGGGAGAATCAATCTCCACTTCATAACAATAGCCTCACCTCCTCCAGCGCTACTCCTTCCTACCCTGGAGAGCTTTCTTCCTCCCACTCCAAGCTTTCCAGCAGCTTTTGCTGCATGTTACGTGCCTTCCACTGTCTGGGCCCAGCTTTCTGATGTTCACTCCCTGATTCCCTGCTTTCCCACCTCCCTTTCCTACTATACAAGGCTCTTTAAACCCACCTCTTTCACTCTTTTTGAATACCCATCCTTTTATCTCCTTTTGGCTTGGTGTCCATTTTTAGCATTGCCCAGCTGTGAAGCACAATAGATGGTCTTCTACACTTAAGGTGCTTTATAAATGCAAGTTGTTGGCTTAAGTTTTCTCCCTCTCTGCCCTTAAAGCAATGGCGCTTATGAGGAGTAACCATGCTGATTTTATTTTGTTTGACCTCCTTAGCCGAGGAATGCTGTATTAACTTAGTGCCACGTTGTTGATTTTATCCTGAGATTGGCAAATTTAGCATAGATGTGTGGACAAGCTGCTTTGCCACAGTGGACTCTACAGCCGGCCCCTCACCTGCCCTCAGCAGATGCTGACCTTAGAATCATAGAATCCCTACAGTGCAGAAGGAGGCCATTTGGCCCATCGAGCCTGCACAGACCATAATCCCACCCAGCCCCTATCCCCATAACACCATGTGTTTACCCTGCTAATCCCCCTGACACTAAGGGGCAATTTAGCTTGGCCAAATCAACCTAACCTGCGCACCTTTGGACTGTGGGAAGAAACCGGAGCACCTGGAGGAAACCCACGCAGACACAGGGAGAATGTGCAGACTCCACACAGACAGTGACCCGAGGCCAGAATTGAACCCGGGTCCCTGGCGCTGTGAGGCAGCAGTGCTAACCACTGTGTCACTGTGCCACCCTAAAGGACCTTCCAAAGGATCATGATCAGAAACAGGGTGACTATTTTTTTAAACGTACCGCTTTCTTGTTCAGAGATGCTGAAATAAAAGGTCAATCTCCAGACTTGTGGTCACGATTGACCCAACCTGGGGTCTTCCTGCTCTTGATCGTACTTGTGGCAAATCAAAAGAAATGTTTCCCTTTTACATCATCAGAGGTACCTTGGCTTCTATTCTTTGTACAACACGGCAGAATTGTATAGTGAGGCACAAAGTTGAAATGTTGGAGCAAATAATTAGCAGCCTATTTAAGCATTTCAGTTTATTCTTAGCTAGCTTGCTGCACCGCCCCATGTTGGCACATAGGGTTGTGCTTGTGATTTTCCTGGGCTAGATGATGTGATTTAGCTCCTGGTTCATCAGCGAAACTCGCCCTAATATTTTATTGTGATGTGATGCTTTCGTTTTTATACAGACTGCTGCAGCAGCAGTTAGGTTGCCGCAAAATACTGACAAGTCACTCTTAAACTATGAGGAGGTAAGGGAGAACATTCTCATGGTACTTAACTTGCTCCTCGTCCCTTGGTGAAGCCAATAGCCTCTCCTTATTGTCCTTCTTGACTCCTGTACAAGTGCTAAACTCTCCATTTCTTGCCATAAACCCCTCCGCTCCGCTTTCTCCCTTTTAAGATTCTCCTTAAAAACTTTGCGCAAACTTTTCTCGATTCTTCCCAATATTGCCTTTGGATTGAAGTCCACCTATTTTTGATTGTGCCTATGTGAAGTGCCTCGGGATGTCTTTCTGTGATAAAGAGGCGATATAAATGCAATTTGTTGTGGATGAAATAGCCAGGATGGAAACTTGGCCCCATGGGAAACTGGTCACAAATCCACATCCTGCTTCTTGAACTTCAGTTTCTGAAGGTTCTGCTCCTGTTGCAATTGATGTTTGACCTCTGTTGCAGTGTTATCCATGGCGGTCTGTCAGAGCTGCAAATGCCATACCTTGAAGTGGCTGAGTTCTCATTCTTGCCCCTCAACTCCTATCGGCTAGTGCAGGATGGTATCGATAGCAGTCATGGAGCAGTGATCATGGAATCCCTACAGTGCAGAAGGAGGTCATTCGGCCCATTGAGTCTGTACCGACCACAATCTCACCCAGGCCCTATTCCCGCAATAGCACACATTTACCCTGCTAATCCCCCACACACTAGGGCCAATTTAGCATGGCCAATCAACCTAACCCGTACATCTTTGGAGTGTGGGTGGAAACCGGAGCACCCGGAGGAAACCCATGCAGACACTGGGAGAATGTGCAGACTCCACACAGACAGTGACCCAAGGCCGGAATTGAACCTGGGTCCCTGGCGCTGTGAGGCAGCAGTGTCAACCACTGTGCCATGTTCCTTTTATATTTCTATTTTCATAGCTATGTCTGTGTGGCGTCTACACGTTTTCCCCGTGTCTGCGTGGGTTTCCTCTGGGTGCTCTGGTTTCCTCCCACAGTCCGAAAGACATGTTGGTTAGGTAGATTGGCCATGCTAAATTCTCCCTCGGTGTACCCAGACAGGAGTGTGGAGACTAGGGGATTTTCACAGTAACTTCATTACAGTGTTAATGTCAGCCTACTTGTGACACAAATAAATAAACTTTACTTTAAAACTATGATCACATGGGAAAAAGAGCAGAATAATTTTAAAAAGCAGCAACCTACATATTTTCTCAAAGATAACTACTTTTGTTAATGCTACAAATTTGTGTTCCTTTTAACAGATTCTAGTCAAGAATATACAGACTCCACCGGAATTGATCTGCACGAGTTTCTAGTAAATACACTGAAAAATAACCCCAGGTAAAGACTTTCCATTACAGAAATACATAATCTCATCATAAATTAAGATGAACTTTGAAAGTTTGGTTTATTACCAAGAACTATGGGATATTTATGTTGGCATTTGCGCAGGGTATTATTCTGTAGCTGAGATCTCGGGTCTGTGGACAGATCATTCAGGTTGTCAAGTGTGTGCGTATGAGCTTGCTCTTCATTGTTTGCTACTGATAGTCTCATAGTCTGGCTTCCCGACTACACTCCAAAGTACTTCATTGGCTGTAAAGCACTTTGAGATGTCCAGTGTTTGTGAAAAACGCTATATAAATGCAAGTAACCACACACACACACACACACACACACACACACACACACACACACACACACACACACACACACCCCCCCCCCCCCCTCCAGAAGCTGTTGCAATTGAGGTGAGGTTGTAGTTTTCTCTAATCATTAACAAAGCATAATGTATGGCATCTACTCTCCCTGCTATTGACCATATTGAGTGAGTGTATGTGGGTGACGATTCAAAGTGAGGGTATGTAGTCCAAGCCTGGTGATCCGTGTAGCAGTCCGTAAAGCTATGCAGGGGTTAAATTACAGCTCCAAACTCACTGTTAGATAATTATTTTTCTAGCCTGCAGCTTATTTATTGAAATGCAGCGTTCATTCTTAAAATCTCACAGCATTGAAACAACAATTATCGCAATGTATCAATCGTGTACACGTCACAGGGTGTTTGAAGCATTTTTTTTGAGCCAACCAAATGAGCTAAATTAAACAAACTTGGAGACAAAGCAAGAAGCCCCCACAAGGAAAAGAACTGCCCGATTTTTTTTAAAAAAAAGGCAAAGCCGAAAGGAAACTGTGATTAAAGGGGTTGATGATACACCCCAGTCCCAACGGGCATGGAAGACCGTGATGGTGCCCTCGGACATCGCATGCTCCCTCTCCAGGGAGATGCCAACAGTACACAGTGCATTGCATCTTACCTTGTGATTTGCCAGCAGTAGAAACTGTTCAGTTTTTATAGGATTGAATGTTAAATGGAGGTCTTTTTTGATGGGATGCTGGTGTCACTGCAAACCACATAGCATGCTCATCCTTTGTTGCCCAGTGAAGCGATGGAGCAGCGTCTTGAAGCATAACAAGCAGCTTGAGTCAACTCAGCGACTTGCCAGGCAGTTAAGAGTCAACTACATGGGTGGCACAGTGGTTAGCACCAGGTTCGATTCCCGGCTTGGGTCACTGTCTGTGCGGAGTTTGCACGTTCTCCCCGTGTCTGCGTGGGTTTCCTCCGGGTGCTCCAGTTTCCTCCCACAGTCCGAAAGATGTGTTTGATTGGCTATGCTAAATTGTCCCTTAGTGTCAGGGGGATTAGCAGGGTAAATATGTGGGGTTGCGGGAATAGGGCCTGGGAATGGCCTCCTCCTGCACTGAAGGGGTTCTATTCTATTCTATTAAAATTTACACTGATGTGGGATTGGGAATTGCATATAGGCCAGAGAGGATAAGGCTGGCAGATTTCCATCCCAGAAGGGTTATTCGTGCACCGATTAGGTTTTCATGGCAATCTCCTCGCATTTTATTTCCAGATTTCTTTTGAACTGAATTCAAATTCTCAAACTCCCATGATGGGATTTGAACTCCTGTTCTCTGGATTATTAGTTCAGATTTCTAGATTGAGCCCAGTCATGGAATCACTACGCACTACCTTACCCCTTTTAATGATTCATTTTGTGCTCCAGTACCCTTTCACCTACATCACTCTGCCTCGATGGTACGTTGATGAGAGAAATGCAGTAATTTTGGAGAAATTATTAATAAAGCTGGCAGTATATAATAACCAGGCTGTAATTGAATCGTGGTTATTCACGTTTGTAAACTGCTTGAACTTTGTTCTCACAGCCTGTGATCAGATTACAGTCTTATAACACAGTGTGGAATTTATCTATGCCAGTGTTATATTCTGGGTGACTAAGTCAGCCACCAGCTGTTATGGTAAAGCTAACATGGAATTCAAAGATGAGTGAAATGCTATTCTATAGAAGTTACTTCAACCTGTATTGAATCTGTAACAATGAGGTGCAACCAGCACTCAGCCACCATATAAACAAGCTGGAGTAAAATTCTTTAAAGTCAAATGGGAAGCTAGACTGCAAAACTTTTGACTTGATTCATTATTAAACTGAGCTAGTCTTTGATTTCCATCATCACAGTCAATTTGATCTGAAATGGCTTGAATGTTCCTCGCAGGTATTTGCTGAAATGATAAATGCCTTTAAAAGTAAAATCGACATATCAACTTCATAGGATGGAAAATCACAGCAAGAATTTTCCAAAGCCTTTTTAAACTTTACTTTTTTTAATGGGACATGGGCGTCTCCGGCTGGGCCAGGATTTATTGCCCATTCCTAATTGCCCTTGAACTGTTATTTTTTTAAAAATCTTTCTCCGCGACAATCACTGCACTCTGATGCTCTTTTCCATTAACTCCTTCACCCCCCCCAGGCTCCTCGCCCCCAATCACCTGCCTCCAGTCCCGAGGCGTCTGTCTTGGTTTTTTGGTCAATTTGCTTTGTGCTCTCTCTGATTCCCTGCTTACACCTGTAAATCTCCAGTACTGTTCTGCCTCAGACTCTCTGACCAACCCATTGTGGGTCCGTCAGGACAAGTTGGGATCCAATGTTTGGAAAAAAAAAGTTTGTACCAACGATGAAGTCTTGCAGGAAGCGAGGAAGGAAGGAAACTGGCAAGCAGGACCTCAAATGTAGTAATCTCCGGATTGCTGCCTGTGCCATGCATCAATGAATATGGGAATAGTGTGACGGATTAGATAAATAATTAGGTAAAATATAGATATTAGGTAGAATTTATACATAATTAGGATATTAGACTTTAGAATTGAGCAAATGGGCGCAGGCTAGCAGCCATTTTACCCAGAGTCTCTTCACACACACAATTTCATTAAAAACAGCTTTGAATTCAATTAAATACTGGCAACATGACTTCTTGTTGGTAGTATGCACTGGACTTCTAATACTCTTACCTTTTTTGGAAATAGCTGTCAATCAAGACTGTCCTTTCACAAGTTTAAATGCTTTATTCATGATCAAAGGAATTATAAGCATGGTGATAATGCACATTAATGGTAGTTCAGTCTGGGATTTAGCATTAAGAAGGCATTCTTCAAATTGAGCTCAATGTATCATGAAAGACTAGTGGGCTTTTGAAAGTCAGAATTGAACATGATCAGACGTCTGGCATAAAAGTGTATAGTCTTTACTGAGTTAGAGACATAGAGCTTCAAAAATCACTGTGGTAAAGGTTTGAAATCACTATGAAAATATCAAAACAAGTGAAATTAATTAGGATTGATACTGGAATGTATCACAAGCATATATTGACCAAATGCATGCTCAGTGTTCACATAATAATGCCATCCTCAATAATTAAATAACAGTGAATTAGGGATCATCAAAAGGGAGGGGTTTAATCCTAAGCACTCCTAGCTGTTAGAGATGATAATATACCTTGACATTACCTGCAATACATTTTCTTTGAAGGTAGTCACTGTCTTTTCTGCCAACCATGTGATCTCAACTCACTCGACTCGGATCCTTTCTCATCCCATCAAAGTTGGCTTTTTCCCAATTAACATAGAACATAGGCTACAGCACAAACGGGCCATTCGGCCCACAAGTTGCACCGAACATGTCCCTACCTACTAGGCTTACCTATAACCCTCTATCTTGCTAACTTCCATGAACTTATCCAAAAGTCTCTTAAAAGACCCTATCGAATCCGCCTCCACCACCACTACCGGCAGCCGATTCCACACACCCACCACCCTCTGAGTGAAAAACTTACCCCTAACATCTCCTCTGTACCTACTCCCCAGCACCCTAAACCTGTGACCTCTTGTGGCAACCATTTCAGTCCTGGGTAAAAGCCTCTGAGAATCCACTCTATCAATACCCTTCAACATCTTATACACCTCTATCAGGTCACCTCTCATCCTTCTCCTCTCCAAGGAGAAAAGACCTAGCTCTCTCAACCTATCCTCATAAGGCATGTCACCTAATCCAGGCAACATCCTTGTAAATCTCCTCTGCACCCTTTCTATGGCTTCCACATCCCTTCTGTAATGAGGCGACCAGAACTGGGCACAATACTCCAGGTGGGGTCTGACCAGGGTCCTATACAGCTGCAGCATTATCTCCCAATTTCTAAACTCAATTCCTCTATTGATGAAGGCCAGTATTCCATACGCTGCCTTAACCACAGCCTCCACCTGCGACGCTGCTTTGAGCGTCCTATGAACCCGGACCCCAAGATCCTTCTGATCTTCCACACTGCCAAGCGTCTTACCCTTAATGTTATATTCTTTCATCCTATTCGACCTGCCACTTATCTGGGTTGAAGTCCATCTGCCACTTCTCCGCCCAGTCTTGCATCTTATGGCGGCACGGTAGCACAGTGGTTAGCACTGCTGCTTCACAGCTCCAGGGACCCGGGTTCGATTCCCGGCTCGGGTCACTGTCTGTGTGGAGTTTGCACATTCTCCTCTTGTCTGCGTGGGTTTCCTCCGGGTGCTCCGGTTTCCTCCCACAGTCCAAAGATGTGTGGGTTAGGTTGATTGGCCATGCTAAAATTGCCCCTTAGTGTCCTGGGATGCGTAGATTAGAGGGATTAGTGGGTAAAATATGTAGGGATATGGGGGTAGGGCTTGGGTGGGATTGTGGTCGATGCAGACTCGATGGGCCGAATGGCCTCTTTCTGTACTGTAGGGTTTCTATGATTCTATGATTATCTATGTCTCGTTGCAACTGCTGACATCCCTCTACACTATCCACAGCCCCACCAACCTTTGTGTCATCAGCAAACTTGCCAATCTATCCTTCCACTTCCTCATCCAGGTCATTTATAAAAATCAGTTATTTTTTAGTTATCAGATAAAATTAGTTATCCCTGCTCTGGATTGTTCCATGTCCTTTTCCACGGCCAACTTCAACTTTATGATACAATGGTCGCTGTTGCCTAAATGCTCTCCCACTCATATTTGATCCACTCCAGAACCAGGTCCAACAGTGCCTGCCCTCTCGTTAGATCAGAACCATACTTCTGCAGAAAATGATCTTGAACATGTTCTAGAAACTCACACCCCTCTTGTCCCTTTGCTGTATTCCTATCCCAGTTTATGTTTGGATAATTGAAGTCCCCCATTATAATTACTCTATAATTCTTCCACCTTTGTAATTTCTTTGCAAATTTGTTTCTCTACATCCCTTCCACTAATTGGTGGTCTGTACACTACACCGATCATTATTATTGCACCTTATTCATTCCTTCTAGCCAGAGAGATTCCATCCTTGACCCCTCTGGAACGTCCCCTCACTCCAGTACTTTAATATAATTTAGGGGGCAGTGACCAAAAGCTTAGATTACCTATGGAAAAGAACAAGGAGCAGGTCAGAGTGAGAATACTTAGTTGGAGGAAGGATTGAGATCAGATCTGGCCCAGAGAAGTTGAAATCAAACATCAACAGGCAAATTGTCATTAAAAAATGGGCTTAACGAGGAGATGGATCAGGTAGAGTTGAGATACATTTCTACAAGGGAAAAAGGTCGGATAAACAAAGCCCGCGGTAACTGGATGTTAAGAAAGATAGATTTGAATGACAGAAATCAGGCTGATAATACAAGTGAGAAGCAAGCTGAAAATTGAAGGGAAGTGAGAGGCAAGGGGTGTATGAGAAGAGACTGGCAGCTAGCAAAGAGAGTCTGAGGTCTTCTGTGAGTGTATAATCGTAAAAGAATAGTAAGAGAAGGGTTAGGTCTGATTAGAGACCTATTCAGAGGGCATGGCAGAGGTACTAAATGAGTACTTTGCATCTGTCCATACAAGGAGCAAGATGCTGCCAAGTCATAACGAAAGGAGGGAGTTGAGAAACTGGGTAGGTTAAAAATTGTTAAAGAGCGGTTAGTAGAAAGGTTGGCTGCACTTCAGGTTGAGAAGTCACTAGCTCTAGATCAGATGCACCCAAGGATACTGTGGGAAGTGCGGGTGGAAATTGCAGAGGCAATGACCATAATCTTCCAATCCTCCTCAGATACAGGAATGGTGCCAGAGCAGTGGAGAATTGCAATTGTTACACACTTTATCAAAACAGGGGGCAAGGACAAAAACAGCAATTACAGGCCAGTTCGTTTCACCTTTATTGTGGGAAAGCTTTTAGAAATGATAATCCCTGAATATATCAATAGCCAGTTCGACAAATATGGATTAACTAAGGAAAACCCGTACGGATTTTTTTTAAAGATAAATCCGTTTCAACTAATTTGGTTGAGTTTTTTGATGAGGTAGTTGATGTGGTGTACATGGACTTCTAAAAGGTATTTGATAAAGTGCCACATAATAGGCTTGTTAGCAAAGTTAAAGCCATGGAATAAAAGGGTCAGTGGCAGAATGGATACAAAATTGGCTAAAAACAGTCGTGGTGAATGATTGCCAGAGTCAGATAAGGACCGAGTAAAAAGAAAAATTAGTCGGAAAGGGAAAAGAAACGTTAAAAGTGCCCACCCTAAGGTTTTGTACCTGAATGCTCGGAGTATTCAAAACAAAATGGATGAATTAGTTGCACAGATAGATGTAAAGGGGTATGATATAGTTGGCATTACGGAGACGTGGCTCCAAGGTGAGCAAGGCTGGAAACTAAACATTGAGGGCGAGTCAGTGTTTAGGAAGGACAGATGGAAAGGAAAAGGTGGTGGAGTTGCTTTGTTGATCAAGGATGATATTGATACGATATTGAGGAAGGGTATTAGTATAGATGATGTGGAATCTGTATGGGTCGAGTTAACCCCAAACAACAAAGGGCAAAAAACATTGGTGTGGGTGGTTTATAGACCACCAAACTGTAGTGGTAATGTTGGGAAAAGCATTAGACAGGAAATCAGAGATGCATGTGTTAAAGGAACATCTGTGATTATGGGTGACTTTAATCTGCATGTAGATTAGGAGAGTCAAATCAGTCACAGTACAATAGAGGAGGAATTTCTAGAGTGGATACGGGATGGTTTTCTGGAGCAATACATTGAGGAACCAACAAGGGAGCCGGCCATCTTGAACTGGGTGTTGTGCAACGAGAAAGGATTAGTTGGCGATCTAGTTGTGAGAGAACCCTTGAGGACGAGTGACCATAATATGGTAGAGTTCTTTGTCAAGTTGTATCGCGATGTAGTTGATTCTGAGACCAGGGTCCTGAATCTCAATAAAGGTAACTATGATGGTATGAGGGATGAATTGGCCACGATGGACTGGGAAACATTACTGAAAGGAAAGACAGTGGACAGCCAATGGCAGGCATTTAAAGAATGAATAGGTTAATTCCTGTTTGGCACAAGAGTGGTAAGGGAATTGTCGCCAAAACATGGATCAGAAGGGAAATTAGAGATAGTATTAGATTCAAGGAAGAAGCATGCAGATTGGCAAGGAAAAGCAATAGGTCTAAGGATTGGGAACAGTTTAAAATTCAGCAGAGGAGGACCAAGGGATTGATTAAGTAGAGTATGAAAGTAAGAGCGGGGAACATAAAAACTGACTGTAAAAGTTTCTATAGCTATGTAAAGAGAAAAAGATTGACAAAAACAAATGTAGGCCCCTTATAGTCAGAAACGGGAGAATTCATAACGGGGAATAAAGAAATGGCTGAGGAATTAAATTCATACTTTGCTTCAGTCTTCACAAAGGAAGACATGAATAATGTACCAGAAGTGCTGAGAGAAACATGTTTTAGTGAGGAGCTGAAGGAAATCAGCATTAGTAGAGAGATGGTTTTGGGGAAATTGATGGGATTGAAGGTGGATAAATCTCCAGGTCCTGATAATCTTCATCCCAGAGTACTTAAGGAAGTGGCCCTGGAAATAGTAGATCTATTGGTGATTATTTTCCAAAATTCAGTGGAATAGTTCCTACAGATTGGAGGGTAGCTAATGTATGCCTGCTATTCAAAAAGGGAGGTAGAGAGAAAACAGGGAACTATAGACAGTGAGCCTAATGTCAGTACTGGGGAAGTTGCTAGAGTCTATTATCAAGGATTTCATAACTCGGCATTTGGAAGGCAGTGGTATAATCAGACAAAGTCAGCATGGATTTACAAAAGGGAAATCATTCTTGACTAATCTATTGGAATTCTTTGAGGATGTAACTCGTAAAGTTGACCGAGGAGAACCAGTGGATGTGGTTTATTTAGACTTTCAGAAGGCTTTTGACAAGATCTTACAGAACAGACCACTATGTAAAGTTAAAGCACGTGGGATTGCAGGTAATGTCTTGAGATGGATAGAAATTTGGTCAGGAGACAGGAAGCAAAAGTTGGCATAAATGGGTCTTTTTCTGATTGGCAGTCAGTGACCAGTGGGGTTCCGCAGGGATCTGCGTTAGGACATATATATATTAATGATTTGGAAGAGGGAACTGAATGTATAATCTCATTACTGCAATTGTATAGAGCATTGGTGAGGCCACACCTGGAGTATTGTGTTCAGATTTGGTGTCCTTATCTGAGGAAGGATGTCCTTGCTATAGAGAGAGTACAGCAAAGGTTTACCAGGCTGATTCCTGGGATGGCAGGTCTGTCATATGAGGAGAGACTAAGTCAATTAGGATTATATTCACTGGAGTTTAGAAGAGTGAGAGGGGATCTCATAGAAACTTATAAAATTCTAACAGGGTTAGACAGGGTAGATTCAGAAAGAATGTGGGGGGAGTCCAGAACTAGGGAGTGATGGTTTGAGGATAAGAGTTAAACCTTTTAGAACTGAGGTGAGGAGAAATTTCTTCACCCAGAGGGTGGTGAATGTGTGGAATTCACTCCCACAGAAAGTAGTTGAGGCCAAAACATTGTGTGATTTCGAAAAGAAATTAGATATCGCTCTTGGGGATAAAGGGATCGAGGGATATGGGGGGAGGGGGGGATCAGGATATTGAATTTGATGATCAGCCATGATCATAATGGCGGAGCAGGCTGGAAGGGCCGAATGGCCTATGCCTGCTTGTAGTTTCTATGACAGACCAGTTTAAAAATGTGCTTAATAGGGCAGATGAGATTCTGGGCTTTATAACTGGAGCAGGGAAGCTGGGAATTTGTGATCAACCTTTTCTGAATGACTGGTCTGACCTCAAGTGGCGTATTGTATCTCGTTCTCAACTGGCGTATTGTATCTCGTTCCCAACTGGCGTATTGTATCCCATTCCCAACTGGCGTATTGTATCCCATTCCCAACTGGCGTATTGTATCTCGTTCTCAACTGGCGTATTGTATCTCGTTCCCAACTGGCGTATTGTATCCCATTCCCAACTGGCGTATTGTATCCCATTCCCAACTGGCGTATTGTATCTCGTTCTCAACTGGCGTATTGTATCCCATTCCCAACTGGCGTATTGTATCCCATTCCCAACTGGCGTATTGTATCCCGTTCTCAACTGGCGTATTGTATCCCATTCCCAACTGGCGTATTGTATCTCGTTCTCAACTGGCGTATTGTATCCCGTTCTCAACTGGCGTATTGTATCCCATTCCCAACTGGCGTATTGTATCCCATTCCCAACTGGCGTATTGTATCCCATTCCCAACTGGCGTATTGTATCTCGTTCTCAACTGGCGTATTGTATCTCGTTCTCAACTGGCGTATTGTATCCCATTCCCAACTGGCGTATTGTATCCCGTTCTCAACTGGCGTATTGTATCCCGTTCTCAACTGGCGTATTGTATCCCATTCCCAACTGGCGTATTGTATCCCGTTCTCAACTGGCGTATTGTATCCCATTCCCAACTGGCGTATTGTATCCCATTCCCAACTGGCGTATTGTATCCCATTCCCAACTGGCGTATTGTATCCCGTTCTCAACTGGCGTATTGTATCCCATTCCCAACTGGTGTATTGTATCCCGTTCTCAACTGGCGTATTGTATCCCATTCCCAACTGGCGTATTGTATCCCATTCCCAACTGGCGTATTGTATCCCGTTCTGGACACCACACTTCAGGAAGGATGTGAAAACATTCGAGAGGTTGCAGAACAGATTTACGTGTCTGGTTCCAGGGATGAGCTTACATAGACTGGAAAAGCTGGAGTTCACCTTTGCAATGAGAAGGTTAAGAAAAGACATCAGAGCTATTCAAAATCATCAGGAGGTCTGGACAGAGGGAGAAACTGTTCCCGTTGCAGGAAGAATCGAGAACCAGAGGACACTGATTTCAGGTAATGGACAAAAGAGCCAGAGACTACATGAGGAAAAGGTTTTTCACACAGTGAGTGGTTAGGATTCAGAATGTTTTCCCCAGAGTGTGGTGGGGACAGGTTCAATCATGGCTTTTAACAGCAGCACCTTGAATTTCTACATTATATCCACATTAATATCTTTATATGATGTATTTTACACCAAAAGGGAATTGGATAATTATCTGAAGGGAAAAGATTTGCAGGGCAACGGGGAAAAGACCCCAGGTGAGTGGGACTAGCTGAGTTGCTGACGCAGAGAACTGGCAAGGATGTGACTGGCCAAATGGTCTCCTTTAGAGTTGTAACCATTCTAGATTTTAGAACTGCCTGAAATATATGGATTTTATTTTATCAGATTTGTTCTTTTAACTGGAACTACTTTGTTTCAACAACAGCTGTTTAAGGAGCCTAACCTTTAGATGAATAGTACAAAACTGCATGTAGCAGGTGATGGGATACTGAGTTGAGGAGTGAGTTGTCACAGTTGTTGTAGTCAGCAAAACACCCCATTAGTGATGGGAGATTGGGCACGGAAGAGGTGACCTTTAACGAGCTTTAGATTTTTCAGTATCTCCTCACCCTTTTGGGTAATATTTCTTTCTGGTGAATGGTCCCACCGACTGCAACATTCAAGAGACCTCCGAGGCCATCCTTCCACTCCCTCGATATCTGTTCACGCCCTGTGATTACTGTGAGGTTTCGATCTTAATTTCTAACCAACGCAAAGGGTTATTGTTGGAAAATGTTGCCTGATAACTGACTTTCCAAAGCATTAATCCATGCTAATGAGTGTCTGCCTTCTAGCTGGCCACCTTGTATCCACTAGGAATTATTTTCAGATTCCGGTGGGTGTGCGATATTGTGCCCCGTCGCAAAGGGCAGAATTCATCATAGCTTGTAGATTTTCTGGATTGCAAAATAAAACTGGTCCAGCATCTGTGCCAGGACAGAATTTGGCTGTCAGAGGCAGTCCAGCTCAGGATCCTGTAACTCTCAATAGTCCAGGGCAGACTCTAGTAGCCCAGTGAAGACTGTTTTTTGACAAAGATGAAAGTGGTTGAATGCAGTATTTAGTGCGTGGGTTAGACCATAAGACATAGGAGCGGAAGTGAGGCCATTCGGCCCATCGAGTCCACTCCACCATTCAATCATGGTTGATTTCAACTCCATTTACCCGCTCTCTCCCCATAGCCCTTAATTCCTCGAGAAATCAAGAATTTATCAATTTCTGTCTTGAAGACGCTCAACGTCTCGGCCTCCACAGCCCTCTGTGGCAATGAATTCCACAGACCTACCACTCTCTGGCTGAAGAAATTTCTCCTCATCTCTGTTCTAAAGTGACTCCCTTTTATTCTAAGGCTGTGCCCCCGCGTCCTAGTCTCCCCTGTTAATGGAAACAACTTCCCTACGTCCATCCTATCTAAGCCGTTCATTATCTTGTAAGTTTCTATCAGATCTCCCCTCAACCTCCTAAACTCCAATGAATATGATCCCACGATCCTCAGACGTTCATCGTATGTCAGGCCTACCATTCCTGGGATCATCCGTGTGAATCTCCGCTGGACCCGCTCCAGTGCCAGTATGTCCTTCCTGAGGTGTGGGGCCCAAAATTGCTCACAGTACTCCAAATGGGGCCTAACCAGTGCTTTATAAAGCCTCAGAAGTACATCCCTGCTTTTGTATTCCAAGCCTCTTGAGATAAATGACAACATTACATTTGCTTTCTTAATTACGGACTCAACCTGCAAGTTTACCTTTAGAGAATCCTGGACTAGGACTCCCAAGTCCCTTTGCACTTTAGCATTATGAATTTTGTCACCGTTTAGAAAATAGTCCATGCCTCTATTCTTTTTTCCAAAGTGCACGACCTCGCACTTGCCCACGGTTAATACGGTTCAGGTTTCAAGGTCTGCAGTTCCTGAAGTATCTGGGAATCATCCAGGTAGCTATTTGGGGAGTGGGGAGGGGAATAAGGGTATCGACTAACTTCGTTAAGCCGCATTTGGAGTATTGTGTGCAGTTCTGGTCACCACACTACCAGAAGGATGTGGAAGCTTTGGACAGAGTGCAGAGAAGGTTCACCAGGATGTTGCCTGGTCTCAAGGGTGTTGGCTATGAGGAGAGGTTGAATAAACTAGGATTGTTTTCACTGGAAAGACGGAGGCTGAGGGGAGACCTGGTCTACAAAATGATGAGAGGCACAGGGTGGATAGTCAGAGGCTTTTCCCCAGGGTGGAAGTGTCAATTACAAGGGGCACAGGTTCAAGGTGAGGGGGGAAAGTTTAAGGGAGATGTGCGGAGGAGGTTTTTCACACAGAGAGTGGTGGGTGCCTGGAACGCGCTGCCAGAGGAGGTGG
Organism: Mustelus asterias; assembly: GCF_964213995.1. Classification (NCBI taxonomy): domain Eukaryota; kingdom Metazoa; phylum Chordata; class Chondrichthyes; order Carcharhiniformes; family Triakidae; genus Mustelus; species Mustelus asterias. The sequence continues at coordinate 2,807,964 of NC_135834.1, read as the reverse complement.
TGGAAGAGGCACATTAGCAACATTGGAGAGGCATCTGGATGGGTACATGAATAGGGAGGGAATAGAGTAAGGGCAGAAGCTTTTTTTTAGATTAGTTAGGACATCATGATCAGCTCGGCTTGGAGGGGCCGAAGGGCCTGTTCCTGTGCTGTACTGTTCTTTGTTCTTTGTTCTGACTCCTATTTCAGTTGCCTAAGAATGGAATGTCAAGCACAAGAGCATAAATACAGTCTATACTGAGGCAAAGCATTCCTGAAGTCCCCCCCCCCCCCCCATCCTTTACCCTGAAGAGCTGCCTAAGAAGAAGACGACTACGGCAAATCATTGACATGACTTATTCATTCCTTTCCTGGATGCAGTTAGGGATGTGATATATTCAGTAGTTTGGAGTGAATCTAATGTATTTATTAGTGGTAGATTAGTCCATTAGCTTGAAGAGAGCCTTCTCAATGTCTTCAATCTCACCCGACGTGAATTGGACATAAAATGACATGACATAAACATAATAGACAGAAATGAATGCATCAGATTATCTGCACTGTATGCAGATGTGAGAAAATAAACCGCAGAGCATCTGGCAATGGGAACCTTTGTCTTCAGATAGTTATAGGGAGCGGTTAGCCAGGCTAGGACTTTATTCCTTGGAATGTAGGACAATGAGGGGTGATCTTGCTGAGGTGTATAAAATCATGAGGGACACAGATAGGATGAACGCACAGTCTTTTTCCCAGGGTAGGGGAATTGAAAACTAGAGGGCATAGGTTTAAGGTGAGAGGGGAAAGGGGACCTGAGGGGAAACGTCTTCACGCAGAGGGTGGTGCGTACATGGAATGAGCTATCAGAGAAAGTGGTTGAGGCAGGTACAATAGCAACATTTAAAAAGCTTTTGGACAAGTACATGGATGGGGAAAGGATTAGAGGGATATGGGCCACATGCGGTCCATTGGGACTAGCTGGGAGGGCACCATGGTCGGCATGAACTGGTTGGGCCGAAGGGCCTGTGTCCGTGCTGTATTGCTCTATCTCTTTTTTTCAATAAGAAATTTAAAATAGAAACTGTCCTTAAGTTTAAAAATCAATTTCCGGTAAAACAGCTGATAAAAGAAAATCCCTTTGAAGGCCAGGGAATGTGTTTAGATTTGGCAGTGTATGTAGCTCGAAAGATTGCAATAGAAATTGATCTCTCTGCATATTGACTTATTAGGGTAATCTTTTGGAAGGTATGAAGCCCTCTGTGGCGGCAAAGTCCAATTTTCAAATGTTGACAGTTTGCTTTGCAAGGTGCAAAATCTGTTGAGTTGTATTGATGTAAAAAACCAATGGCTGTAGCATGGCCTAAAACAGAGCTCTGTTACCTCATGTTATCTGAACACTCAGCAAACCAAATCTTGCATTGTCTGAGCAGAGCAATCTGTCAAATATCTGCCAAGCGACAAACCTGACTGTTTCATACGGAAGTTCTTCTGATAATCCAAGATGTGTAAGGAATTCTTCCAAAATGTTACTCCTTATGGATGGCTCCCAGTTTTATAATTTTTAAGTATTGCGCTCGTTCAATGTGTTACTGTGGATCGAAAACCATTTGTCCATATGGTTAGTTGTGGAAACATGTTATTTTCGTCCTTTGGAAACTCCCAAGAAAATAGAATGGGCATCCTACATGTTCCCTCGTAAGTAATTTTGCCCAAATAGAACATAGAACAGTACAGCACAGAACAGGCCTTTCAGCCCACAATGTGGTGCCGAGCTTTATCTGAAACCAAGATCATCCTGGTGTGCTCCATGTGCCTATCCAGTAACCAAATAGGGGTTAATTGTTAAATAAAAGCAAAATACCATGGATGCTGGAAATCTGAAATGAAAACAGAAAATGCTGGATAAACTCAGCAAGTCTGGCAGCATCTGTGGAGAGATGTTTTGCGTCCGTGTGACTCTTCTCCAGAACTGGAGAGCTCTGGCAAAAGGGTCATTTGGACTGGAAACGTTAACACTGTTCCTCTCTCCACAGATGCTGTCAGACCTGCTGAGTTTATCCAGCATTTTCCATTAATTGTTAATGATAATAGAATCCCTACAGTCCAGAAGGAGGCCATTCGGCCCATCGAGTCTGTACTGCCCACAATCCCACCTCGGCCCTATTCCTGTAACTCCACACATTTACCCTGCTAATTCCCCTGACACTCGGGTCAATTTTAGCATGGCCAATCAACCTAATCCGCACATCTTTGGACTATGGGAGGAAACCGGAGCACCCGGAGAAAACCCACGCAGACACGGGGAGAACGTGCAGACTCCCCACACACACTGACCCAAGCCGGGAATTGAACCCGAGTCCCTGGCGCTGTGAGGCAGCAGTGCTAACCACTGTGCCACCGTGCTGCCTGGTGTAGTATGCTATATCCATATGTGGCAGGAGCAATGATGCAAGATTTTGCTCATAAGGCATTTTGCCTGTCCATGGAAACTGGCACCAACTCTCATGTTTGGAATGTGCTGTCGAAGGAGTGTTTGTTGCAGTACATCTTGGAGATGGTGAACACTGCTGCCATTGTGTGCAGGTAATAGAGGGAATGAATGTTTATGGTCATGGATGGGGTGTCAATCAAGTGGGCTGTTTCGTCCTGGATGGGTTGAGCTTTTTGAGTATTGCGGAGCTTGCTATCATGTGGAGTGAATAGAATTGATTGAAGAATCTAAGATGCAGAGGACCGTAGGAGGAGACGGAGAAGGATCATCCACTCAGCATTTATAGTTGCAAATACTTTTTGTCTTTTGTACACGTGCTGGGCTTATAGTCATACGCCCTATGGCTAAGGCCCTAATTCAGAGCATGATGGGAAAAATGGTTAAACGGTCTGCTAGCTTCAAGTCATGCTTGGACATGCCTCACAGGAATACAAAAGTAAGCAGTTCTGACCACAGAGTTGCAAAGTCAGGCCAATAATAGAATAGGCAACTAACAAAAGAGGAGATCATTGCAAGACAAGGTTCATAGAATCATAGAAACCCTACAGTGCAGAAGGAGGCCATTCGGCCCATCGAGTCTGCACCGACCACAATCCCACCCAGGCCCTACCCCACATATTTACCCGCTAATCCCTCTAACCTATGCATCCCAGGACTCTAAGGGGCAATTTTTAACCTGGCCAATCAACCTAACCCGCACATCTTTGGACTGTGGGAGGAAACCGGAGCACCCGGAGGAAACCCACGCAAACACGAGGAGAATGTGCAAACTCCACACAGACAGTGACCCGAGCCGGGAATCGAACCCGGGTCCCTGGAGCTGTGAAGCAGCAGTGCTAACCACTGTGCTACCGTGTCTTAAAAAGGCCGGATGGTGGTGGCACGTCTGCAACCAATGGTCAGCAGCTTGCGGTTGACTCGAACCATTTTTTGGGCCTAGGAAAAAGGGTATTAAAAAGTCTGGTGCTTCAAAGTATCGTCAGTGATAACCTTCAATTTCCTCAAAGTTGAGCTCAGCAGGTGCACACCATTTAAAAGCAGTTGTAAAGCTGTGCTGGCATCAGATTTAAATTTGACATGGGCGTTGACTCTTTCTTGTGGCCACGCTAATGATATGCAAATGTATTAAAATTAAGCTTCCAACATTCGAAGGCGGGACATGCCATTAACAGGGGGAGGGAACAATCGCTTCCTGGATTTCTGTCGCCGGGAAACACGCCTCGGTCCTTCTCACAAGATTTTCCAATCTCTCCAGCGAACATGCCAGAAAATCCCCGTCAAGTTTGTGCCTTTTTTCTAAAGATGCAATTTCCAAATTTTTCTTCTGGTTGGATTTTTTTTTAAAAAACTGAAACCTTCTAAAGGTAATAGAGACTGCCAGACAATCTACAGCTTACATTGCACCGAGTGGGATAAAAAGACACACAACCATGCTAAATTCTCCCTCCGTGTACCCGAACAGGAGTGTGGCGACTAGGGGATTTTCACAGTAACTTCATTGCAGTGTTAATGTAAGCCTACTGGTGACACTAATAAATAAACTTTAACTTCTTCTGCCATCTGTACTAGTGTATGTGTGTGACATATGGCTGGTGTTGCAATACCTCGTTTTAAGTTTGGCAAATAGTTTCAATAAGCGTACCTTGTTCAACCCAAGAAAACCTGCCTGGCTAATTTTTTACACTCAAAGCATAAATAAAGTTAATAGTCTCGATGGAGATATTAACGTGAGGAAATCATGCTCATTGCTTTGTACGTGGTTCTCGATCTTGCTCTATTGAATATGTATTACTGTGTAAACCCATTATTGTGTCTTCCAGGGACAGGATGATGCTGCTAAAATTAGAACAAGAAATTCTGGACTTCATCAGTGATAATAAGTAAGTAAATGATTGCTGCCTGTGTTGACACAAATAGTATTGTGTGAGCCAACCAGTGTGCCAGTGAAAGCAAGCTTGAACATTTAACCATGTTCTATTCAGATAATGTTGCATGTTACATATGTTGGAATAGAGTGGCGTAGTCAAATGAAGCCCCCCCCGTCCTTGTAAAATCTGCCTCGTTTGAATGAGAGTTGTCGGCGTGACTCCTGCACAAACATTTCATTTAACAACTTTGTTATTTTCAGTAATCAGTACAAGAAATTTCCTCAGATGACCTCCTACCACAGAATGCTCTTACACAGAGTGGCTGCGTACTTTGGAATGGATCACAATGTTGACCAAACTGGAAAAGCTGTTATTATTAATAAGACCATAAATACGAGAATGTAAGTATGGTGTAATTTAAACGCATTGGAGACCACTTTTTTGGATGCTGTTTTTTTGTGAAATCCCCAGCAGTGTGATTTGAATATAAGCTGACTGAGTCCCTTTTTTATTGACTTTGTAATGCTGGCACAATCTCTACCACTTGAAGCATCCATGTTTAAAATGGACTGTCACTTTAATGACCAAAGGGCAGTACCCATCATTGAGTAGCCATTTGGGGTAATGTCAGTTTCAAAGTTGCTGGTTACAGGGTTTTGTTTATTAACTCTTATTTTGGGGTCAGGAATAGCTGTGCTGTGCACCTCATGACAATTTTGCTTTCATTAAATTCATCTCTGTACCCAGTCCTTTCTTCTGGTTTCATCTATTTTGGAGTGTCAGACATGCTGCTGTTAAAATCCGGCTCAGAAACTCCAAGGCGTTTTATGAAGTCAGCCTTAACAGCTAAATATACTGTTCCAAATTGAACAATGCCCCACAAACATACGCCCTGTTCTAGACTTAGCACAGAAAGCAAGTCTGTTCACGTGATGCTGGATTTTGCAGCTTTGCAACACCTGCTGTGAATTAGTCCTTTGGATGTGGAATTGAAATGCTGAGGCTTTCCAGCCCTGGAACTTTCAGCATGCTTCAAGAGACAGAGGCACTACCTGCCTCTAGCTTCTAGCTAGCTAGCCAGCTACCGACAGCAGAATTCCCAACACCAGAGAGAGACAAAAAAACACTGCTTTCAGCCTGCAGTCCAAACAGCTGCTGCCAAAATGAAAGTAAAACCTTTGGATTTCTCCTGTGGGGGGGGGGAATACTGGCCAAAGGCACCTGATCTGTCAATCATTCTTCACCCAACAATTCCAAAAGGGTGATAAAACTCCAGGACACTATATTAGGCCCAGATTAAAAATAAGATGTCCATTATATTGCTTCAGCAACAGTTAACGGACACCGGCTCAGACAGCACAGCAACAATACAAAAATTAACCAGGCCTGCTGAAAAAAAACAGTAAGAAGTTTAACAACACCAGGTTAAAGTCCAACAGGTTTATTTGGTAGCAAAAGCCACACAAGCTTTCGGAGCTCTTAGCCCCTTCTTCAGGTGAGTGGGAATTCTGTTCACAAACAGAGCTTATAAAGACACAGACTCAATTTACATGAATAATGGTTGGAATGCGAATACTTACAACTAATCAAGTCTTTAAGAAACGAAACAATGTGAGTGGAGAGAGCATCAAGACAGGCTAAAAAGATGTGTATTGTCTCCAGACAAGACAGCCAGTGAAACTCTGCAGGTCCACGCAACTGTGGGAGTTACAAATAGTGTGACATGAACCCAATATCCCGGTTGAGGCCGTCCTCGTGTGTGCGGAACTTGGCTATCAGTTTCTGCTCAGCGACTCTGCGCTGTCGTGTGTCGCGAAGGCCGCCTTGGAGAACGCTTACCCGAATATCAGAGGCCGAATGCCCGTGCCCGTGAAAAAAAACTGCAGAGAAACATAATTAAAATACATTTCTGAAAGGCACAGTAGCATCACACTGCATTCTGATCATCTTGTCCAATTCACATTTTCACAAGTTTTACTACTGGGGTGGCGCAGTGGTTAGCACTGCTGCCTCACAGCTCCAGAGACCCGGGTTCGATTCCCGGCTTGGGTCAGTGGAGTTTGCACGTTCTCCCCATGTCTGCGTGGGTTTCCTCCGGTTTCCTCCAACGGTCCAAAGATGTGCGAGTTAGGTGGATTGGCCATGCTAAATTGCCCCTTAGTGTCCCAGGATTTATAGGTTAGAGGGATTAGTGGGGTAAATGTGTGGGATTTTGGGGATGGGGCCTGGGGTGGGATTGTTGTCGGCACAGACTCGATGGGCCAAATGCCCTCCTCCTGCACTGTAGGTTTCTATGATTCTATTGTTGGTCATTGGCACTGGTATTTTTCTGCAAGGGTATTCCAAATTTCTATTCCTGTTGTTAGAGTGCTGGACCTGAACCCCAAGGTAGATTATGAAGCCAGGCTAGACCCTAACCATTTTTCTATTTTGGCATAAATGTGGGGAAAAGATGCTTCACTCTAGGAGTAATTCCACTGACAAATTAGGGATCTTTTTATCAAAACAAGCTTAATTCACAACACAGTTTAAATACAACTCTAACCAAATGAAGCAGTTCAACTCTTAATCATTGAACAATCTTGAAATTTCTAACTTATCACTATTTCAGTTCCAAGTAAACAACAGTCTTCCCACAGACTTAAACCCCACTTTATATATAGTTAGCAAGCCCCGGCATCCATGCTTTAAATTGTGGTAGCAGGGTGTAGGTTTCAGAGAGAAAGCCTCTTTCAATAACTCCAATCACCAACTCACTTTAAGATGAAGGTGAAAGAGCTACAAACCTAGCTCCTCCCATTAACCTTGTGCCACATGTCTCTGTCAATCACTCTAATGTGTAACCCAGGGGAACTTAAGTAAACCAAAATGCATTAAACCTTCTGCTAAATAACACTACATGGCTAAAATGAGTAGCCTGCTTTCTCAACACCTGAGTTGCATTCCTCCTTGCATGCTGACTCCCTGTGAAAAAGGACAATCTTAAAGCAGACCTCTTAAACATAAGATGTATCAATAGCACCATATCATCACACTGCAATCTTCATTAGATTGACTGTGGCAAATTGACAGAGGACTTGGACAAGTAGGGACTTCTCTTAAAGGCCCCCCCCCCCTCCCCTCCCCATCCATTGAGGATGCTACCCCTCTCTTAATTCAGGATGTTCTTAAATGCGAATTCTGTGAATTTCTATATGTTTTAAATGGGTATTAATAGAGATATATAGTTTATGGACTTGTTTTCGAACAACAACTTGTATTTGTGTCGCAACTTAAAGATAGGTTTTTCACATGCAAAAATTGATGCTGACCATAGGATGAGCGTGGTGCTAAAGGCTTAGTCAAAGAGATGGATTTTAAACAGCCTCTTAAGAAAGAGGAGAGGGCACACGGCGAGGGAATTCCAGTGTGTGGGGCTTAGTTAGTTGAAGGCATTCATGCAATGGGGGATTGAAGGTGGGACTGGAAGGATGGTTTGCATGAAAGGCTAGAGTTAGAGGGGAGTTAAAGCTTGGGGAGTGGTGTTGGGTTTGAGGGATCGCAGAATTGTTACACAAGAACATAAGAACATAAGAAATAGGAGCAGGAGTAGGCCATCTAGCCCCTCGAGCCTGCCCCGCCATTCAATAAGATCATGGCTGATCTGACGTGGATCAGTACCACTTACCCGCCTGATCCCCATAACCCTTAATTCCCTTACCGATCAGGAATCCATCCATCCGCGCTTTAAACATATTCAGCGAGGTAGCCTCCACCACCTCAGTGGGCAGAGAATTCCAGAGATTCACCACCCTCTGGGAGAAGAAGTTCCTCCTCAACTCTGTCTTAAACCGACCCCCCTTTATTTTGAGGCTGTGTCCTCTAGTTTTAACTTCCTTACTAAGTGGAAAGAATCTCTCCGCCTCCACCCTATCCAGCCCCCGCATTATCTTATAAGTCTCCATAAGATCCCCCCTCATCCTTCTAAACTCCAACGAGTACAAACCCAATCTCCTCAGCCTCTCCTCATAATCCAAACCCCTCATCTCCGGTATCAACCTGGTGAACCTTCTCTGCACTCCCTCCAATGCCAATATATCCTTCCTCATATAAGGGGACCAATACTGCACACAGTATTCCAGCTGCGGCCTCACCAATGCCCTGTACAGGTGCATCAAGACATCCCTGCTTTTATATTCTATCCCCCTCGCAATATAGGCCAACATCCCATTTGCCTTCTTGATCACCTGTTGTACCTGCAGACTGGGCTTTTGCGTCTCATGCACAAGGACCCCCAGGTCCCTTTGCACGGTAGCATGTTTTAATTTGTTTCCATTGAGATAGTAATCCCATTTGTTATTATTTCCTCCAAAGTGTATAACCTCGCATTTCTCAACGTTATACTCCATTTGCCATATCCTCGCCCACTCTCTCAGCCTGTCCAAATCTCTCTGCAGATCTTCTCCGTCCTCCACACGATTCACTTTTCCACTTATCTTTGTGTCGTCTGCAAACTTCGTTACCCTACACTCCGTCCCCTCCTCCAGATCATCTATATAAATGGTAAATAGTTGCGGCCCGAGTACCGATCCCTGCGGCACGCCACTAGTTACCTTCCTCCAACCGGAAAAACACCCATTTATTCCGACTCTTTGCTTCCTGTCGGATAGCCAGTCCCCAATCCACTTTAACACACTACCCCCAACTCCGTGTGCCCTAATCTTCTTCAGTAGCCTTTTATGGGGCACCTTATCAAACGCCTTTTGGAAATCCAAAAACACCGCATCCACCGGTTCTCCTCCATCAACCGCCCTAGTCACATCTTCATAAAAATCCAACATGTTCGTCAAGCACGACTTTCCCCTCATGAATCCATGCTGCGTCTGATTGATCGAACCATTTCTATCCAGATGCCCTGCTATCTCCTCTTTAATAATGGATTCCAGCATTTTCCCTACTACAGACGTTAAGCTGACCGGCCTATAGTTACCCGCCTTTTGTCTCCTTCCTTTTTTAAACAGCGGCGTAACATTAGCCGTTTTCCAATCAACCGGCACTACCCCAGAATGCAACGAGTTTTGATAAATAATCACTAACGCATCCACTATTACCTCTGACATTTCTTTCAATACCCTGGGATGCATTCCATCAGGGTATTACAGCACAGAAGGAGGCCATCTGGTCCATTGTGTCTGCACTGGCTCTCCAAACGAGCATTATGACTCTGCCATTCGCCTGTCTTTTCCCCGGTACCCCTTCACATTGTTTCTATTCAAGTAATTGTCTAAGGCCCTCTTGAATGTCTCGATTAAACCTGCCTCCATCACGCTTCCAGGCAGAGCATTCCAGATCCCAACCACCCACTGTGTGGAAAAGTTTTATCTTACATTTGCTTCTTTTGCAAATCACTTTAAATCTGTGCTCTCTCATTCCCGATCCTTTTACAAACAGGAACAGTTTCTCCCTCTCTATTCTGTCCAGCCCCCTCATGATTTTGAGCATCTCGATCACATCTCCTTTTAGCCGCCCTCTCCCCAAGGAGACTAGAGAAGGCCATGAAAGAATTTAAACTCAAGAGTGAACATCCTGGCACAATGGTTAGCACGGCTGCCTCACAGCGCCAGGGACCCGGGTTCAATTCCAAACTTGGGGTGACTGTGTGGAGTTTGCACATTCTCCCAATGTCTGCGTGGGTTTCCTCTGAGTGCTCCAGTTTTCTCTCTCACTCCAAAAGATGCACGGGTTAGGCTGATAAGGAAGGACTGTAGAAAAAGGGATAATCAGCCATGGATATCTAAGGAAATAAAGGAGGGCATCAAATTGAAAGAAAATGCATACAAAGTGGCAAAGATTAGTGGGAAACTAGAGGATTGGAAAATCATTAAAGGTCAGCAGAAAGCCACGAAAAAAGCTATAAAGAAAAGTAAGATGGATTATGAGAGTAAACTAGCTCAGAATATGAAAACAGACAGCAAAAGTTTCTACAAATATATAAAACTAAAAAGAGTGGCTGAAGAAAAATTGGTCCTTTAGAGGACGAGAAGGAGGATGTAATAATTGGAAATGAGAAAATGGCTGAGGCATTGAACAGGTATTTTGTGTCGGTCTTCACAGTGGAAGACACAAATAATATGCCAAAAATTGATGACAGGAAGGCTATGGCAGGTGAGGACCTAGAAACTATCATTATCACGAAAGAGGTAGTGTTGGGCAAGTTAATGGGGCAAAAGGTAGACAAGTCTCCAGGCCCTGATGGAATGCATCCCAGGGTACGAAAAGAGATGACGGGGGAAATAGCAAATGCACTGGTGATAATTTACCAAAATTTACTGGACTCTGGGGTGGTTCCCGCAGATTGGAAAACAGCAAATGTGACACCACTATTTAAAAAAGGAGGTAGACAAAAGACAGGTAACTATAAGCTGGTTAGCTTAACTTCTGTAGTAGGGAAAATGCTTGAATCTATCATCAAGGAAGAAATAGCAAGACGTCTGGATATAAATTGTCCCATTGGTAAGATGCAGCATGGGTTCATGAAGGGCAGGTCATGTTTGACTAATTTGGTGGAATTCTTTGAGAACATTACATGCGCAGTGGACAATGGGGAACCTGTGGATGTGGTGTATCTGGATTTCCAGAAGGCATTTGACAAGGTGCCGCACCAAAGACTGCTGCATAAGATAAAGGTGCACGGTGTTACGGGTAATGTATTAGCATGGATAGAGGATTGGTTAACTAACAGAAAGCAAAGAATGGGGGTAAATGGGTATTTTTCTGGTTGGCGATCAGTGGCTAGTGGTGTGCCTCAGGAACCAGTGTTTGGACCGCAATTGTTTACGATTTACACAGACGATTTGGAGTTGGGGACCATGTGTAGTGTGTCAAAATTTGCAGATGACACTAAGGTGAGTGGCAGAGCAAGTGTGCAGAGGACACTGGAAGTCTGCAAAGGGATATAGATAGTCTGAGTGGGCAAGGGTCTGGCAGGTGGAGTACAATGTTGGTAAATGTGAGGTCATCCATTTTGGTAGGAATAACAGCAAAATGGACTATTATTTAAATGGTAAAAAATTGCAGCATGCTGCTGTGCAGAGGGACCTGGGTGTCCTTGTGCAAGCATCACCAAGGAGTTGGTTTGCAGGTGAAGCAGGTAATTAAGATGGCAAATGGAATTTTGTCCTTTATTGCTGCAGGGATGGAGTTTAAAAACAGCGAGGTTATGTTGCAGCTGAATAAGGTGCTGGTGAGGCCACACCTGGGGTACTGTGTACAGTTTTGATCTCCTTACTTGAGAAAGGATATACTGGCACTGGAGGGGGTGCAGAGGAGATTCACTAGGTTGATTCCGGAGTTGAGAGGGTTGGCTTATGAGGAGAGACTGAATAGACTCATTGGAATTCAGAAGAATGAGGAGAGATCTTATCGAAGCATATAAGATTATGAAGGGAATAGATAAGATAGAATCAGGGAGGTTGTTTCCACTGGCGGGTGAAACTAGAACTAGGGGGCATAGCCTCAAAATAAGGGGAAGCAGATTTAGGACTGAGTTGAGGAGGAACTTCTGCACCCAAAGGGTTGTAAATCTGTGGAATTCCCTGCCCAGTGAAGCAGTTGAGGCTACCTCATTGAATGTTTTTAAGGCAAGGATAGATACATTTTTGAACAGTAAAGGAATTAAGGGTTATGGTGAGCGGGCGGGTAAGTGGAGCTGAATCCACAAAAAGATCAGCCATGATCTTATTGAATGGCAGAGCAGGCTCGAGGGGCCAGATGGCCTACTCCTGCTCCTAGTTCTTATGTTCTTATGTTTTATGATTGGCCATATTAAATTGCCCCTTAGTGTCTGAGGGCTTAACAAACAAATATGTGGGGTTACGGGGATTAGGGTTATTGTTGGTGCAGACTTGATGGGCTGAATAGCCTCCTTCTGCACTGCAGGGATTCTATCATTTAAATTTGAGACCTTGGAGGAACTGGGAGCCAGTTCAGAGCAACAAGGGTGAAGGTGATAGGTGAATGGGACTTAGCGTGCAATGGGAGACACAAAACAGAATTTTGAGTGAGATAAAGTTTACAAAAGGTAAAAGAAAAGAGACAGGCAGGGGCGCAATAGAATAATCAAATTTTAAAATAATAAAAGTATTGTCATGGACTCCAGCAACATATTAGCTTACTGAGGGAGAAGACTGGCTTCCTCCTGTGGCCGAGTGGTACAGGTCACTGAATTAGTAAACCACAAACCGAGAGCAATGCTCTGGGGTTTGAGATTCGAATCTCACCATGGTTAATGTTTGAATTCCAAAATAAACCTCCTGTGGAGGGCGAGACTCATCTGATTTTGGCCAAATTTGCCCATGTCCATTTGGGGCCGTGTGTCCCTGGAGAGGGATGTGATGATACTGTGCATTTAAGAAATGTATTTATGTCATGTTTCTTATAAGGGGTATGTTTAAAATTCTGTTCTGTTTTAAACGGTGCCAATTTGTCTGCACCAGGCAGCTCGCATGCTGTGAATGCAGGCTAATGATTGATTTTAGCTAGGGATGTGTTTCTTTTAATCTGGGTTCATGCATTTTTGTTGATTTGGTTTTTCTGCTGGGGTTTCAGAGTAGGGTTTGATTAGATTGATTGCCAAAGTCATGTGCTGAAGGGGAGGAGCTAAGTTTACAGGGGAAAGCAGGCAGTTACTGCTGGGTTCTGAAAGAAGCAAGAAGTGCCTCTTTCTCTTTCTTTCTCTGGAAGCTGCTTTTTGGGACCTGCTAGGAGAAATATGCCTCTCTCGCTGTCTCTTTCTGTAGAGGTGTTCTGGAGGTTCAAGGATTGGCAGCCCAAGTACAAGCACGTAAGCTTGTGTGTTGCTAACTGATTTTGAAGAGGAGTTTAAATCTGTAAGAGGAATATTGCTTGAATTGGAACTAATAGAGATAGATTAGCAGTTAAGAATTGTATCTTGTCATGTTTAATTGGTAAAAGTTAAGCTAATTCTATTTGTTATCGTTAGATTGCATTGTTAAATAGAGTTTGTTTTGATTAAAGCTTCCTAGTGGGTCAGTAGAATCACACCTGGAGTCAAACACCTTATCCTCACTAATACCAAAATAGAAAAACTTTTGGGGTCTAATCGGACTTCATAACGTATTTTGGGGTTTCTGACCTGTACCCTAACAGGGAGCACACATGGGGTCACTAGCACAGCCGAGGCCTCCTCTGCCTGGTGGCTGCCGCAGGGACTGGGCGCCTTATTGACCCTTTTAATAATGTTTTGTCCTAATGTTTTAAGTTTCATTTGTGATTTGGTTTTTGGTTCAGGCAGCATCCCTTTAAGGGGCTGCCCTTTTAATTTGCCCTTCTGTTTGTCTGATTCACTTTAGTTGGTTAACTGATTTGCCACTAAATAGGGTAATGCTTTGGTAGTGGAGCTTGATGGTCTTTCTGATGGGACATGGGAACAGGAGTGTGGGGCAATCAGATCTGAGAGTCTGGTGTAGCTAAGATGGGTTGAACACTCGACTTGAGATCAAGTAAGGCAAACGGTCTGGTTTTTGCCTAACAATGGCTAGGGAGGAGAATGGAATCAGTAACAAGGGTAGGGAATCTATGCTTTTGATCCTCCCAGTGTTTAACGGAAAGACCATAAGACCATAAGACATAGGAGCGGAAGTAAGGCCATTCGGCCCATCGAGTCCACTCCACCATTCAATCATGGTTGATTTCAACTCCATTTACCCGCTCTCTCCCCATAGCCCTTAATTCCTCGAATAATGACAGTTTAATAAGCTTTTTATTTCCCCCACCATAGACCAGAGCAGAGGTTTTCAGATCATATAAAAGATGAGAAGAGTATGGATTTTCAAAAGAGATTTATCTTGAAAAGAGATGACACGAGTCTAGACAAGGATGACAACCAGGTAAGATCATGTGTGGAGTTAATTTGCAGTAAAGCAAAATAAAACACACGCTTCTATCCTTGTGAGATGGCAGCGGTGCTTGTTTACTTCATCAATCTCTCTTTTGTGTCTTGGACATGGTTACGGAGAACTCCTGACCTTTCTGTTTAAGGTGACACGCACGAGGGAGGAAATGGGGCGGGAGGGAGGAAATGGGGCGGCAGAGAGGTGCAAGTTACTATATCATGCACTGGAGTTATTTTAAGAATCCGCTTGAGCGAGATTTCAGCATTGTTCTTTTGCAAAGAAGTAATCATGTATCTGAAATAAATCCAGAAAATGCTGCAAGTGCAAAGGATCTGACAAAAGTTCCATTTGAAATGTTAACCTGTCATAAGTTGTGACATGATTGCAGTTTTAGCATTTGTTTTCAAAACTTTCCACTCTCAAACCGCAATCCGTTTTAATCGCGTGTGAAATGGATCGTACTGTTGGCCTTTCACAAACATTGTTAATGGCATTAACCCCCCCCGCCGAAAGATGCTACGTAGCTTTTGGACAGGTGGAGTTTGCGGAGGATGGGAGGTTGGCAGAGTGCATAGTGGAGAAATTGAATCCACAGATGATGAAAGCAAGGATGAGAGTTTGGCGAGTGAGGTGTGGTGAAGAAGGGCAATATTGAGGTTTAGCACAAGTGGTTTTTGTCCTAAATGTGGGGCTTGAAGCTCATTCAAGGTCAAACATGCTGAACAGCTGGCTCGATAAAGGGAATAGAGTCAGTAATGAGTGGGGGTTATTGGAGTGAATAGTGGGTAGCTGCTTCACAGAAGGAATTTAGGTTCATTCATCGTTTAATTGTCAGGCAGTCTGACAGTGCACAAAGGGTTGAGGGAAATAGTTGAGGTGGGGGGGGAGGGCGGCTGCTGATTGAGGAGAATGGTGTCTTGACGATGTAGAATGCTGGGGAGAAATCCAAGAAAACTGAGTGGTGACTCAGTAGATGTCATTGTGACTCTGACTCTATCCAAGGTGACTTTATGATGCAAATAACACTAAAGTGAGGAGTTTGGGAAGAAATCCTTTGGCAGTTCGGGATAAAAGGTGAGCTAGCTAGATGGGTGGAGAACTGGCTTGGCCATAGAAGACAGAGGGTAACAGTGGAGGGGTCTTTCTCCGGTTGGAGGTCTGTGACTAGTGGTGTTCCGCAGGGCTCTGTACTGGGACCTCTGCTGTTTGTGATATATATATAAATGATTTGGAGGAAGATGTAGCTGGTCTGATCAGTAAGTTTGCGGACGACGCGAAGATTGCTGAAGTTGCGGATTGTGATGAACATTGTCAGAGAATACAGCAGGATATAGATAGGCTGGAACATTGGGCGGAGAAATGGCAGATGGAATTTAATCCAGATAAATGCGAAGTGATGCATTTCGGTAGATCTAATGCAGGGGGGAGCTATACAATAAATGGCAGAACCATCAGGAGTATAGACACACAGAGGGATTTGGGCGTGCAAGTCCACAGATCCTTAAAGGTGGCAGCACAGGTGGAAAAGGTGGTGAAGAAGGCATATGGCATGCTTGTCTTTATTGGATGGGGCATAGAGTATAAAAGTTGGCATATGATGTTGCAGTTATATAGAACGTTGGTTAGGCCACATTTGGAATACTGCGTCCAGTTCTGGTCACCACACTACCAGAAGGACGTGGAGGCTTTGGAGAGAGTACAGAGAAGGTTTACCAGGATGTTGCCTGGTATGGAGGGTCTTAGCTATGAGGAGAGATTGAGTAAACTAGGGTTATTCTCCCTGGAAAGACGGAGGTTGAGGGGCGACCTAATAGAAGTTTATAAAATTATGAAGGGCATCGATAGGGTGAACAGTTGGAAGCTTTTTCCCAGGTCAGAAATGACAAACACAAGGGGTCACAAGTTCAAGGTAAGGGGGGCAAGGTTCAATACAGATATGCGGGGGACGTATTTTACAGAGGGTGGTGGGGGCCTGGAACGCACTGCCAAGCAAGGTGGTTGAGGCAGACACGATAGGATCATTTAAGACTTATCTAGATAGCCACATGAACAGACTGGGAATAGAGGGATACAAACGGATGGTCTAGTTAGGAACACATGATCGGTGCAGGCTTGGAGGGCTGAAGGGTCTGTTCCTGTGCTGTATTGTTCTTTGTTCTTTATAAAGAACTTATGGTTTTACTGCACAAAGCACTGGGAATCTTACCCGAGATGATGTGGTTTATTGAGATAGCAAGCAGTCGTGATCTTGCTTTTGTTTTTTGCAACGATTGAATTAGGCTTTTGCACCATGCAAGTGGGTTGATAGTCCCAAAGTTGCAGAGTAGGTTTGACACACATTCCTCAGCAAGATTATACTTTGACAATTCTCCACCTTGCTGCACTGCTGGCTGAATGTTATGAGGCAGTTCTCTCACGCATGAACATTTTAAAGTTTATCCCCTCTTGGAAATTTTCACTACTTGATTGTTTGATATGATTACAGATGAGAGTACCTTTGCGAGATGACCGGAGGAGTAAATCGATTGAGGAAAGAGAAGAAGAGTATCAACGGGTCAGGGATCGAATATTTGCTCGAGAAGTAAGCCCTGCGATAGTTATTCATGAAATGGCTTTGTTCTTGATTCGAGGGCTGGAATTTTGCTGTAGAACCCTAATTGATTAAAGTTAATCCTGAGATCAAATAATAACCAGCTTAGAAAAACATATTTTTAAGAATCCGTATTCATTTATGCTAATAAGAATTTAAATTGGATATTGGCCGGAATTTTACCAGCACGCCTGCCCGAGGTTCCTAAGATCGCGCCCGAGGCCAATGGAGAAGGCCGTTCTGCGAGCCTTGCCAGCCCTGAAATCTGGGCAGGCGTGCCGGTAAAATCTGGGCCTATTATCTCTGTATTTTTGTGAAAAAGCTTCGACCATCTTAGATTTGAATGAGTAGTAAACATCAATTAGATGATCCAAAATGTATCTAGCAAAGCTCTTCTGAAGCATCTAGCAATGGAAAAAGACTGTGAACTTATTGCATCTCTCTGATGCGTCCTGAAGGGCTTCACATCCAAAGAATGATTTTGTTGTTCCAGTAATATGGGCAAACGTGGAAGGCATTTTCCACACTTTGAGCAAATTGCAATAAAATCAGTTAATTATCTTTTTAGCAGTATTCATTGAGGGAAGGATATTGACCAGGACAGCAGAACTGCTGCTTTTCAAGGAATGCCGCAGGATGTTTCAATGAACTTAAAATAAGTTTATAAGAAATAGGAGCAGGAGTAGCCCACGTGGCCCATCAAGTCGGCTCCGCCATTTAATACGATCATGGCGGATCTTTGGCTTTAGCTCCATTTACCCACCCACTCCCCATATCCCTTAATTCCCCAAAAATCTGTCCATCTCGGCCTTAAATAGAACATAGAACAGTACAGCACAGAACAGGCCCTTCGGCCCACGATGTTGTGCCGAGCTTTATCTGAAACCAAGATCAAGCTATCCCACTCCCTATCATCCTGGTGTGCTCCATGTGCCTATCCAATAACCGCTTAAATGTTCCTAAAGTGTCTGACTCCACTATCACTGCAGGCAGTCCATTCCACACCCCAACCACTCTCTGAGTAAAGAACCTACCTCTGATATCCTTCCTGTATCTCCCACCACGAACCCTATAGTTATGCCCCCTTGTAATAGCTCCATCCACCCGAGGAAATAGTCTTTGAACGTTCACTCTATCTATCCCCTTCATCATTTTATAAACCTCTATTAAGTCTCCCCTCAGCCTCCTCTGCTCCAGAGAGAAGGGGCTCAGAGCCTCGAAAGCTTGTGTGGCTTTTGCTACCA
This sequence comes from Mustelus asterias, assembly GCF_964213995.1. NCBI lineage: Eukaryota > Metazoa > Chordata > Chondrichthyes > Carcharhiniformes > Triakidae > Mustelus > Mustelus asterias. The sequence continues at coordinate 2,789,903 of NC_135834.1, read as the reverse complement.
AATAAACCTGTTGGACTTTAACCTGGTGTTGTTAAACTTCTTACTGTGTTTACCCCAGTCCAATGCCGGCATCTCCACACCAGAGAGAACAGCCCTAGCTCCCTCAACCTTTCCTCATAAGACCTACCCTCCAAACCAGGCAGCATCCTGGTAAATCTCCTCTGCAATCTTTCCAGCGCTTCCACATCCTTCTTATGGTGAGGTGACAACTGCACACAATATTCCAAATGTGGTCTCACCAAGGTCCTGTACAGTTGCAGCATAACCCCACGGCTCTTAAACTCCAACCCCCTGTTAATAAATGCTAACACACTATAGACCTCCTTCACAGCTCTATCCACTTGAGTGGCAACCTTTAGAGATCTGTGGATATGGACCCCAAGATCTCTCTGTTCCTCCACAGTCTTCAGAACCCTACCTTTGACCCTGTAATCCACATTTAAATTAGTCCTACCAAAATGAATCACCTCACATTTATCAGGGTTAAACTCCATTTGCCATTTTTCAGCCCAGCTTTGCATCCTATCTATGTCTCTTTGCAGCCTACAACAGCCCTCCACCTCATCCACTACTCCACCAATCTTGGTGTCATCAGCAAATTTACTGATCCACCCTTCAGCCCCCTCCTCTAAGTCATTAATAAAAATCACAAAGAGCAGAGGACCAAGCACTGATCCCTGCGGCACTCCGCTAGCAACCTGCCTCCAATCCGAAAATTTTCCATCACCCACCACCCTCTGTCTTCAATCAGACAGCCAGTTACCTATCCAATCGGCCAACTTTCCCTCTATCCCACACCACCTCACTTTCATCATAAGCCGACCATGGGGGACCTTATCAAACGCCTTACTAAAATCCATGTATATGACATCAACTGCCCTACCTTCATCAACACACTTAGTTACCTCCTCAAAAAATTCTATCAAATTTGTGAGGCACGACTTGCCCTTCACGAATCCGTGCTGACTATCCCGGATTAATCCGCATCTTTCTAAATGGTCGTAAATCCCATCTCTCAGGACCTTTTCGATCAATTTACCAACCACCGAAGTAAGACTAACCGGTCTATAATTACCAGGGTCATTTCTATTCCCTTTCTTAAACAGAGGAACAACATTCGCCATTCTCCAGTCCTCTGGCACCATCCCCGTGGACAGCGAGGACCCAAAGATCAAAGCCAAAGGCTCTGCAATCTCATCCCTTGCCTCCCAAAGAATCCTAGGATACATTTCATCAGGCCCAGGGGACTTATCGACCTTCAGTTTATTCAAAACTGCCAGGACATCCTCCCTCCGAACATCTATTTCCTCCAGCCTATTAGCCTGTAACACCTTCTCTTCCTCAAAAACATGGCCCCTCTCCTTGGTGAACACTGAAGAAAAGTATTCATTCATCACCTCGCCTATCTCTACTGACTCCATACACAAGTTCCCACTACTGTCCTTGACCGGCCCTAACCTCACCCTGGTCATTCTTTTATTCCTCACATAAGAGTAAAAAGCCTTGGGGTTTTCCTTGATCCGACCCGCCAAGGACTTCTCGTGTCCCCTCCTAGCTCTCCTCAGCCCCTTTTTCAGCTCATTCCTTGCTAACTTGTAACCCTCAATCGAGCCATCTGAACCTTGTTTCCTCATCCCTACATAAGCTTCCCTCTTCCTTTTCACAAGACATTCCACCTCTTTCGTGAACCATGGTTCCCTCACTCGGCCATTTCCTCCCTGCCTGACAGGGACATACCTATCAAGGACACGCAGTATTTGTTCCTTGAAACAGTTCCACTTTTCATTAGTTCCTTTCTCTGACAGTTTCTGTTCCCAACTTATGCCCCCTAATTCTTGCCTAATCGCATCATAATTACCTCTCCCCCAATTGTAAACCTTGCCCTGCCGTACGGCCCTATCCCTCTCCATTGCAATAACAAAAGACACCGAATTGTGGTCACTATCTCCAAAGTGCTCTCCCACAACCAAATCTAACACTTGGCCCGGTTCATTTCCCAGTACCAAATCCAATGTGGCCTCACCTCTTGTCGGCCTATCCATATATTGTGTCAGGAAACCCTCCCGCACACACTGCACAAAAACTGCCCCATCCGAACTATTTGACCTACAAAGGTTCCAATCAATATTTGGAAAGTTAAAGTCCCCCATGACAACTACCCTGTGACCCCCACACATATCCATAATCTGCTTAGCAATTTCTTCCTCCACATCTCTATTACTATTTGGGGGCCTATAGTAAACTCCTAACAACGTGACCGCTCCTTTCCTATTTCTAACTTCAGCCCATATTACCTCAGTGTGCAGATCCCCCTCGAAGTGCCTTTCCGCAGCCGTTAAACTATCCTTGATTAACAATGCCATTCCTCCACCTCTTTTATCAGCTTCCCTACACTTAGTGAAACATCATACCCCGGAACGTCCAACAACCATTCCAACAACCAATAAATGTATTCATTGATGAAGTACCCACAACCCTCTGGGGTAGACAACTCCAAAGATTCACAACCCTTGGAGTGGAGAACTTTCTCCTCATCTCAGTCCCAAATGATTGTCCCTTATCCTGAGACTGTGCCTCCCGTGTTTCAGATTCTCCAACCAGTGGAAACCACCTCCCAGCATTCACCCTGTAAAACCTGCTCAGAATTTTGTATGTTTCAGTGAGATCGCCCCTCACTCTTCTATGCTTCAGAGAAAACAAAGCCAAGTTACTCAGCCTCTCATCATAGGATGACCCCCTCATCCCAGGGACCAATCCATTGAGCCTTCACTGCTGCCACAAGTGCAAGTATATCTTTTAAATGTGGAGGCCAAAACTGCCCAGGCTATTCCAGGTGTGGTCTCAATAAAACTCCTTATACAACTGTAGTGAGACTTGTGCATACTTAAACTCCAAGCCCCTTGTAATGAAGCCCAACATGCCATTTACCTTCCTAATTGTTTGTGGCACCAGCACACTAACTTTCTGCGCTCATTGTATCAGCACATCCAAATCACTGAACAAGGGCGGCACAGTGGTTAGCACTGCTGCCTCACAGCTCCAGGGACCCAGGTTCGATTCCAGCCTCGGGTCGCTGTCTGTGTGGAGTCTGCACGTTCTCCCCATGTCTGTGTGTGTTTCTTCTGGTGCTCCGGTTTCCTCCCACAGTCCAAAGATGAGTGGGTTAGGTTGATTGGCCGTGCTAAATTCTCCTTAATGTCAGGGGAAGGTTATTGTCTCTTTCTGGTGTGGAACTTGTCTCTTCTATTGTGAAGCCAGACACACACTATTTGCTCAGTGCCTCTGCCATTTTGTCATTCACATGATAATTTCTCCTGAATCTGCTTCTAAGGGGCCAACAGTTACTTTAGTTACTCTCTTCCTTTTTATATACTTGTACAAACATAAGAATTAGGAGCAGGAATAGGGCATTTGGCCCCTCTGCCATTCAGTAAGATTCTGGCTGATCTGATCGTAACTTCACCCCCGCTTTCCCACCTACCACCGATGACCTTTCACCCCCTTGCTTATCAAGAATTTATCTTACTCTGCCTTAAAAATATTCAGAGTCTGCTTCCACCGCCTTTTCGGGAAGGGAGTTCCAAAAACTCTCAACCCTCCGAGAAAAGACTTCTCTTTGTCAAATGAGTGACCCTGAGTTCTAGATTCTCCCACAAGAGGAAGCATCCTCTCCGTAGCCATCCTGTCAATACCCTCAGGATCTTGTATGTTTCAGTCAAGTTACCTCTTACTTTTCTAAACTCCAGCAGATACAAACCTAGACTGTCTACCCTTTCCTTATAAGACAACCTGTCCATTCCAGGTATTAGTCTGATAAAGCTTCTCTGAACTGTTTCCAACATATTTACATCCTTCCTTAAATAAGAAGAACAATTCTGTACACAGTACTCCAAATGTGGTCTCACCAATGCCATGTACAACCGAATCATAACCTCCCTACATTTGTAATCAATTCCCCTCGCAACCAATGAAAACATTCTATTAGTTTTCCTAATTACTCGCTCTACCTGCAAACTTCATGCACTAGGACACCCAGATCCCTCTGCATCTCGAAGCTCTGCAATCTCTCATCGTTCAGATAATATGCTTTTTTTATTCTTCCTGCCAAAATGGACAATTTGACACTTTGCTACATTATACTCCATTTACATTTGCCCACTCACTTAACCTGTCCATATCCCTTCTTAGCCTCCTTGTCCTCTTCACAATTTACTTACCTATCTTTGTGTCATCAGCAAATTTAACAACCATACCTTCAGATCCTTCATCCAAGTCTTTGGTGTAAATTGTAAACATTTGAGATACAAGCACTGATCCCTCTGACACACCACTCGTTTAATCCTACCAACCAGAAAAAGACCCATTTAGCCAACTCTCTGATTCCTTATAGCCAGCCAATCTTCTATCCATGCCGATATGTTACCTCCTACACCATGAGCTTTTATTTTTTGTAATGATCTTTGGTGTGGCAACTTATCAAATGCCTTCTGGAAATCTATGTATAGTATATCCACCAGTTTCCCTTTGTCCAAAGCACATGTTTCTCCTTCGAAGAACTCCAAAAAATGGGTTAAACACAATTTCTCTTTCACAAAACCATGTTGACTCTGCCTGAATACTTTGAATTTACTGAAGTGTCCTGCTGTAACATATTAAGAACATAAGAAATGGGAGCAGAAGTAGGCCATTCGGCCCTTTGAGCCTTCTGCACATTCGGTACGATCATGGTTGATCTGTTTGTGTTGAATTCCACGTTCCTATCTATCCCCAATAACCTTTGATCTCCTTGCCCATTTATCTACCTCTGCATTAAAATGTTCAGTGACCCTCCACTGTATTCTGAGGCAGAGTGTTCCAAAGTTGCACAACCCTCAGAGAAAATAATTCTCATCTCTGTCCTAAAAGGGCAGCCCCTAATTTTGAAATCAGTGACACCCCCAGTTCTGGATTCACCCACAAGAATCATAGAATCCCTACACTGCAGAAGGAGGCCATTCGGCCCATCGAATCTGCACCGACAGCAATCCCACCCAGGCCCTCACTCTACACATTTACCCTGCTCATCTCCCTGACACTAAAGGCCAATTTATCACGGCCAATCCATCTAACCTGCACATCTTTGGACTGTGGGAGGAAACAGGAGCACCCAAAGGAAACCCACGCAGGAAACATTCTTTCCATATCCACCTTGTTGTGACCGTCCAGGATCTTATATATTTCAACCTAGTCACCCCCCTCACTCTTCTGAACCCCAGTGGAAACGAGCCCAATCTGTCCAACTTTAGGTGATTGAGGCGGACACGCTGGGATCGTTTAAGACTTATCTAGATAGCCACATGAACAGACTGGGAATAGAGGGATACAAAAGAATGGACTAGTGGGCACATGAGCAGCACAGGCTTGGAGGGCCGAAGGGCCTGTTCCTGTGCTGGATTGTTCTTTGTTCTTTTCCTCATAAGACAACTTGGGTATCAAAACCACCTCTGAACTGCCTCCAATATATTTACATACTTCCTTAAGTAAGGAGACCAAATCTATACACAGTATTCAAGATGTGGTCTCACCAGTGCCCTGTATAACTGAAGTATATCATCCTCACTTGAATAATAGAATCCCTACAGTGCAGAAGAAGCAGGCCATTCAGCCCATCGAGTCAGCACCAACTCTCCAACAGAGCATCCCACCCAGATCCTAACTTCGTACGTAACCCCATGTATTTATCTCACTAATCCCCCTAATTTACACATCCTGGGACACTAAGGGGCAATTTAGCATGGCCAATCCCCCTAACCTACACTTGTTTTGGATTGTGGGAGGAAACTGGAGCACCCGGAGGAAACCCACGCAGACCATAGAACCATAGAAAAGTGACAGCACAGAAGGAAGCCATTTGGCCAACCAGAGGGCACCCAGGAGCCCCCTCTAATCCCACCTTCCTATACCTGGCCTATGGCCCTGTAGTTTACAGCACTTAAGGTGCAGATCCAGGTACTTTTTAAATGAGTTTAGGGTCTCTGCCTCCACCACCGATTCGGGCAGCGAATTCCAGACACCCACCATCCTCTGCGTAAAAAAACGTCTCCCTCATGTCCCCTCAACACCTACTGCCACTTAGACTCATAGAGGTTTACAGCATGGAAACAGGCCCTTCGGCCCAACTTGTCCATGCCGCCCTTTTTTTTTTTAAAACCCCGAAGCTAATCCCAATTGCCCGCATTTGGCCCATATCCCTCTATACCCATCGTACCCATGTAACTGCTAAATCCTTTTTAAAAGACAAAATTGTACCCGCCTCTACTACTACCTCTGGCAGCTTGTTCCAGACACTCACCACCCTCTGTGTGAAAGAATTGCCTCTCTGGACTCTCTTGTATCTCTCCCCTCTCACCTTCAACCTATACCCTCTAGTTTTAGACTCCCCTACCTTTGGGAAAAGATATTGACTATCTATGCCCCTCATTATTTTATAGGCCTCTATAAGATCACCCCTCAGCCTCCTACGCTCCAGAGAAAAAAGTCCCAGTCTATTCAGCCTCTCCTTATAACTCAATCCATCAAGTCCCGGTGACATCCCAGTAAATCTTTTCTGCACCCTTTGTAGTTTAATAATATCCTTTCTATAATAGGGTGACCAGAACTGTACACAGTATTCCAAGTGTGGCCTTACCAATGTCTTGTACAACTTCAACAAGACGTCCCAACTCCTGTATTCAATGTTCTGACCGAAGAAACCAAGCATGCCGAATGCCTTCTTCACCACTCTGTCCACCTGTGACTCCACTTTCAAGGAGCTATGAACATGTACCCCTAGATCTCTTTGTTCTGTAACTCTCCCCAATGCCCTACCATTAACTGAGTAAGTCCTGCCCTGGTTCAATCTACCAAAATGCGTCACCTCGCATTTATCTAAATTAAACTCCATCTGCCATTCGTCAGCCCACTGGCCCAATTGATCAAGATCCCATTACAATTTGAAATAACTTTCTTCACTGTCCACTATACCACCAATCTTGGTGTCATCTGCAAACTTACTAACCATGCCTCCTATATTCTCATCCAAATCATTAATATAAATGACAAATAACAGTGGGCCCAGCACTGATCCCTGAGGCACACCGCTGGTCCCAGGCCTCCAGTTTGAAAAACAACTCTCTACAACCACCCTCTGGCTTCTGTCAAGAAGCCAATTTTGTATCCATTTCGCTACCTCACCCTGGATCCCATGAGATTTGACCTGATGCAATGACCTACCGTGCGGTACCTTGTCAAAGGCCTTGCTGAAGTCCATGTAGACAGCATCGACTGCACTGCCTTCATCTACCTTCTTGGTTACCCCTTCAAAAAACTCAATCAAATTTGTGAGACATGATTTTCCACTCTCAAAGCCAAGCTGACTGTCCCTAATCAGTCCTTGTATCTCTAAATGCCTATAGATCCTGTCTCTCAAAATGCCTTCCAACAACTTACCCACCACAGATGTGAGGCTCACTGGCCATAGTTCCCAGGCTTTTCCCTGCAGCCCTTTTTAAACAAAGGCACAACATTTTCCACCCTCCAATCTTCAGGCACCTCACCCGTGATGATCGATGATTCAAATATCTCGGCTAGGGGACCCGCAATGTCCCACCGAGCCTCCCACAATGTCCTGGGATACACTTCATCAGGTCCCGGGGATTTATCTACCTTGATGTGCTTTAAGACTTCCAGCACCACCTCCTCTGTAATATGTTCACTCCTCAAGACATCACTATTTATTTCTCCAAGTTCCCTAACATCCATGCTTTTCTCAACAGTAAATACTGATGAGAAATATTCATTTAGGATCTCACCCATCTCTTGTGGATCTGCACATAGATTACCTTGTTGATCCTTAAGAGGCCCCACTCTCTCCCTTGTTACTCTTTTGCCCTTTATGTATTTGTAGAAGCTCTTTGGATTCTCCTTTGACTTATCTGCCAAAACAATCTTGTTTCCCCTTTTTGCCCTCCTGATTTCTCTCTTAACTCTACTCCTACACCCTCTATACTCATCAAGAGATTCACTTGATCCCTGCTGCCTATGCATGTCATGTGCCTCCTTCTTCTTGACCAGGGCCTCAATATCCCGAGTCATCCAGGGTTCCCGACTTCTGCCAGCCTTGCCCTTCACTCTAAGAACCCTGGTTAAAACACACTTTTGAAAGCCTCCCACATACCAGACATCCCTTTGCCTTCCCACAGACTCCCCCAATTAACTTTTGAAAGTTCCTGCCTGATACCATCAAAATTGGCCTTGCCCCAATTTAGAATATTAACTTTTGGGACAGACCTCTCATTCTCCACAGCTATCTTAAAACTAATGGAATTATGGACATTGATCCCAAAGTGATCCCTCAGCAACACTTCTGTCACCTGCCCTTCCTTATTTCCCAGGAGGAGGTCAAGTTTTGCCCCCTCTCTAGTCGGGCCATCCACATACTGAATGAGAAATTCCTCCTGAATTCACTCAACAAATTTCTCTCCATCCAACCCTCTAATACTATGGCTGTCCCAGTCAATATTGGGAAAGTTAAAATCTCCGACTATTACCACCCTATTTTTCTTGGAGCTATCTGTAATCTCCTTACATATTTGCTCCTCAATTTCCCGCTGACTATTTGGGGGCCTATAGTACAACCCTATCAAAGTGATTTCCCCCTTCTTATTTCTCAGTTCTACCCATATAGACTCAGTGGGTGAACCCTCGGATATATCCCCTCTCAGTACAGCCGTGATGTTTTCCTTAATCAAAAGTGCAACTCCCCCACCTCTCTTCCCTCCTGTTCTACCTTTCCTTTTGCATCTGTACCCTGGAACATTGAGCTGCCAGTCCTGTCCCTCCCGTAGCCATATTTCAGTAATTGCTATAATATCCCAGTCCCACGTACCCATCCATGCCCGGCGTTCATCTGCCTTGCCCGTCAGGCCTCTTGCATTGAAATAAATGCAGTTTAATCTGGACTTCCCTTGCTTTCTGTCTTGCTTTTACCTGACCTGTCTAGTACTAGGATTACTGACGCTGCCTTTGCTATTTAATGTGCTCTCTTTAACTTCTGTGTTGTCCTCAACCTTCCCTTCTGTCTCCCCACTGCTTTGGATCCCATTTATCTTGAATCTATGTCCCCTGGTTCTAGAATTCTCCACCAAGGGAAACAATCTTATCTCTTCCCCTCATAATTTTGCACACCTGTATCAAGGCACCCCTCAGCCATTTTTGTTTCAAGGCAGATACCTCCAACCTCTCCCTATAGCTACACTTTTCCAGCCCTGGCAACATACTTGTAAACCTCCTCTGCACTCTTTCCAGAGCAATTACGTCCTTTCTGTAATGTGGTGACCAGAACTGCGCATAATATTCCTGTTGTGGCCTCACCTGTGTTTTATACAATTCCAACATTATATCCTTACTTTTATATTCTAAACCTCTGCCAATGAAATAGAGCATTCCATATGCCTTCTTTACAACCTTGTCTACTTGAACTGCTGCCTTTAGGGACCTGTGTACTTGTATGCCAAGATCTCTTACTTCATCTACCCCTCTCAGTATTCCCATTAATTGTACATTACTGTTTGACCTCCCTAAATGCATGACCTCTCAATTCTCTGTGTTATAATCCATCCACCACTTTACCTCCCACTCCACCAACCCATCGATATCATTTTGTGGATTACAGCTATCCTCCACATTATCCACTACTCGGCCAAACTTTGTGTTTGCTCTCCATCCCACTCAAGTTTGTCTTGAGCCCCAAGGAGATGTTTTGAACTCTGGCACAGAGCAGGCAACACAAGCTTGAGCTCCCAGTTGAGGCTATAGAGAACAGTATCTATCCCTTTGACTATACTGTCACCCATCACGATCACACTCCATTTCACTCCCCACCACATGAACACCGTCTTCACCAAGCTGCCATGGTCAATCCGCTCATTCATCTTGCAGTCCTTCTCCTCACCCGCACAGCTAGAAAGCACTTTGTATCTGTTGCACAAAGTCAGGGGTGATGCTGCTCCATGACTACATGCTGGGTCCCCATACCTGCCTGAGCCAAGTCACATACTCCTGCCCCCTTGGCCATTCACCAACTCTAAAGATCTGCCCAACCAGAAGTGTGACTGCCTCCTGGAAGTGTCAGGTAACTGCCCCTTCCTCGATGCACCTCAGTGTTTGCAGCTCTGCTTCCAGATTTTCAGCCGAATTCCCACAAGCTGCTGACATTTCATGCAGAGAAGCTGCCACATCCCACAGTCACAACACAGCATCTGCCCCAGCACCTTTATTGAGTATCGGTAACTCAATCATTACTTGACTGGTTTAGAGTTAATTGACCCGACTACTTCCAGTAGCCATTACAACTGCGAGTAGATCTTAATAGTACCAGTAAAACCTGACAATTATTCATAAATTACACGTTTTAGAAAGATACTGGAGCAAAATATTCACCAAACAATCACACCGCTGTTTGACCTCACACTTGAATTCTTCTTCCTCTCGCGCCATCCCTGCTCCGAAGTCCAGATTGATGTGGAACTTTGCCGGGATTCTCCAGACCCCATGAGCTTCCTTTGGGAATTGCATTGGTGTAGAGAATCTGGCATTGGGCAAAAGCATGTTTGGAGACAAACACGTGTCTCCCAGATGCTCCTGGCCTCCACCGGGTTCCTCGTCATAGTGGCGGGAAGCAGTAATTATTCAAATTGCCTCTTGGAAAATATCAGTGGGTTTGAAGCCCACTTCAATTTCTCCCACTATTCATCGGGGGTGAACCTTGGTACTGTCCCCCAGGATGGGGCTTCTGTGGCTGGACTGCCCCTTCTAGCCCTCGGAAAGATGTTCAGACACCATCCTGGGGTAAAATACTCATTATTGTTTCTGTCCTCTAAAAACCATTGACGTTTCCTGGTCACTTAAATCTCCATGCCCCTGGACAGCTTGCAGGCTTCCAAATCACTGCAGCACTCCACACTGCAGAAAGAATTCCCTTTTCTCTGTCTGGGAAGCTGCAGATGTGAGAAGATCCCTTTCAAGGAGACAGGAGACAGTCCCTTTCACTAGGGGAGATCATTCCTTTCACAGCTGTTCACTCAGCCTTATTTTTTAACACTATTTATTTCAAGTCTCTGAGCCTTTATAGAAAGCTCAGAGTCTTTGAAATACCTTCAATCCCTCTCTCAACCTTTGTTTCCATTCAATTTCACTCCAGTCCTTTGAACTATCATTTGATTGACAGCTTAATGGTTTTTACTCAGCATGTATTCAGCCATGTTCATTTACCTTTCCCTTCATGCTTGAATGCATCTCAAGTATCCACATTGTTCCGAACTGCAATATTTACCCACAAGAGGAAGTGAAAAGCACTTGGCTAGTTTCAAGTTGCCTGCAAGCTGCCTGTGCTGAGGGGGAAGGCGTGGGGAAGTAAACGGTGGGTGGGGGGGGGTAAGTGTTGGGTCACCCTCATGCCTGGGTGTGACCGTTTTTATGAGAAGTGGGGCCTGTCTCCTTTAAAAAGGCTACCTCGATCCCTGAACAGCTGAGCTGGCCACTGTGATTTGCGGGATGCGTAACTTTGCATCCATCAGGTGGAAGAGAATCCCGCCTGCCAGACATTGCCAGCAGGAAACATTGCAGATTTCCCGCTGCCGTGGGCACTTAGTCCTGAGTCCGGAAAATCGCGAGTCTTCACATTTACAACTCATGTGAAAACAACACTAATAAATAAATAGAATCATAGAATCCCTACAGTGCAGAAGGAGGCCATTCGCCCCATCAAGTCTGCACCGGCCACAATCCCACCCAGGCCCTATCCCCATAACCCCATGTATTAACTCTACTTAGTCCCCCTGTCACTAAGGGGCAGTTTAACACTGAATAACCAACATAGATCATGTCTTTAAAGACCATGTGGTTTTGTGTTGTAACTTCTTTTGGTCATTAAAAAGGATGAAGGCGAGATCCAGTCTTACAGGATATGTGAAGTGAATGATGGTCATCAAGCAATTGAGTGTCAAAGTTCATATGGTTTTTAGAGGGTATTTGACTCCCCCTAAAGAATGCTTCAGGGTTTTTAGGTTGATTCAATTATTACGATTTGTGAAACACTTCTCTTTCTCTTTCAGTCCTCATACAATGGCTATCTGATGGACAGCAGGTCAGTGTCACGTGCACCACACTTCTGTATGCAGTTGCTGCTTTTAATTGAAAGAATGTCCCAAATCTTTAGAAATACATTTATCTTTCTAATACAATCAACAGAGTCTCCAAAGAATGCAGTTCTTCTAGTTTGCAAAAAAGGAGGCAGCTTTTTAGGTATTCAACTATTTATTTGGAGTTCTAGCTTCGTCAAGAGCAGTGCAATGCCAGTGCATGGCTGTTTGTCGTTGGATGGCTTTGCAATGTGTTTGTCACAGTTTTGTCTACTCTCCTGTCACTGATAAGTTTTGTACTTTGCTGCTCTATATCTGAGAGTACACGAGTTCACACCGGAAACCAATTTTGGCTGGTTGAATATTGATTGTAAACAGAATAATCGATTTCCATTTTCTCTTTGACTTGAGTCTCAGTCTACTTTTGTTTCTTGTCAATGAATGAACTATAACAGAAATGTGTGCCCGTGACCCTGGTACTCTTAATGAGCTTCCAGGCTGGGTACGAGGAGAGTTGAGAGATGCCTTTATCTAGTCCCAATAATTTAGCTCAGAGCAACTTCACCAACGTGCCATTAGGAGTTTATTTTTGTCCCTGCCTTGGTACCCTGTGGCACACAAGACGTGCCAAGCACAAACCTTATAGGAAGTCAAAATTATGTTGAGATCACTTATTATTGAGTTTGCTCCAGTTCCTTTGGGTGATTGCGAGATATTTTAGTCAGTCTTTGAGAAGTAGGCCATTATAGTAGTTTGTGGGAGTGTTTGCATGTAATTGAATAAGTGGATGTGCTTACCTATCACAACTCAGTGTGACTGCTTGCTTTACGCTGTGGCTTTATTGTGACTGGTCACAATGGAGAAGAGTATTGGTATAAACCATGTTTATGGTTTGAGGCTCTATAAATGCCTTAGCTGTGACATGGTTGACTGCACAATCTTCATCTAGTGCCCCTCCGCTGTCACCCAGTTGAATGACACAACACTCACCTGGTTCCATTCTTATCTATCCAGTTGTAGCTAGCAAATCACTTGCATTGTCTTCTCTTCCTGCTCCTGTACTGTTTCCTCTGGTGTCTTCAAGGATCTATGTTTAGACCCCTTTCTATTTCTGATCTGCATGCTGTCCCTCAGACCTCATCTGAAAATGGGCGGCACGGTGACACAGTCGTTAGCACTGCTGTCTCACAATGCCAGGGACCCGGGTTCAATTTCAGCCTCCGGTGACTGTCTGTGTGGAGTTTGCACGTTCTCCCCATGCCTGCGTGGGTTTCCTCCAGGTGCTTCGGTTTCCTCCCACAGTCCAAAGATGTGCGGGTTAGGTGGATTGGCCGTGCTCAATTGCCCCTTAGTGTCAGGGGGATTAGTGAGGTAAATACGCGGGGTTAGGAGATATGGCCTGGGTTGGATTGTTGTTGGTGCAGACTCGATGGGCCAAATGGCCTCCTTCTGTACTGTAGGGATTCTATGAATACAGTCAATTTCCACCTGTACAATAGACAGCACCCAGCTCTAATTCTCCACCACCATTGAGAGAGAGGAATATACAACAAGACCCAGGTGTCCCCGTACACCAGTCACTGAAGGTAAGCACACAGGTGCAGCAGACGGTAAATAAGGCAAATGGCATGTTGGCCTTCATAGTGAGAGGATTTGAGTACAGGAGCAGGGAGGTCTTGCTGTGATTATACAGGGCCTTAGTGAGGCCACACCTAGAATATTGTGTGCAGTTTTGGTCTCCTTATGAGGAAGAATGTTCTTGCTCTAGAGGGAGTGTAGAGAAGGTTTAGCAGACTGATTCCTGGGATGGCGGGATTGACATATGAGGAGAGATTGAGTCGGTTAGGATTATATTCGCTGGAGTTGAGAAGAATGAAGTTCGTAGAAACCTATAAAATTCTAACAGGACTAGACAGGGTAGATGGAGGAAGGATGTTCCTAATGGTGGGGGAAATCCAGAACCAGGGGTCACAGTCTAACGATAAGTGGTAAAACTTTGAGGACAGAGATGGAGAAAAATGTCTTCACCCAGAGAGTGGTGAGCCTGTGGAATTCACTACCACAGAAAGTAGTTGAGGCCAAAACATTGTATGTTTTCAAGAAGCAGTTAGATATAGCTCTTGAACTAAGGGGATCAATGGATATGGGAGGGGGGAAGGTGGGATCAGGCTATTGAGTTGGGTGATCAGCCGTGATCATAATGAATGGTGGAACAGGCTCGACAGGCCGAATGGCCGCCTCCTATTTTCTACCTCTCTCGAATCCCCCACTATCTTTAAACTGCCAGGCTGCTGATCGGACATCCAGTGCCGGATGAGCAGAAACATCTTCCTGCTCAACACTGGGGGTCCTTTGCCTTTAGCTCTGTCATAGACTCTGTTCCATTGCCACAACCTCATCGTTGCCTCTGGCAACTGTGTGAGACTAGACATGTCTGCACCTTCATTCACCTCTTTGCACCTCCACATCATTGCCTGACTTCACCCCTGCTGCTGAAACCCGCATTCATGTCTTTATTACTGGGACTTGACTATTCCAGTGATCTTTTGGCTCACCGACCACATTCTACCCTCTATAAACTAGGACACCCAAAACTCTGCCCACATCCCAAGTCCCATTCGCCCACCACCCTTTTGATGCTTCACGGTTAATCATCATAGTATAAATCATAGAATCCCTCCAGTGCAGAAGGAGGCCATTCGGCCCATCGAGTCTGCACCGACCACAATCCCACCCAGGCCCTACCCCCACATATTTACCCGCTAATCCCTCTAACCTACGCATTTTAGGATTCTAAGGGGCAATTTTTAACCTGGCCAATCAACCTAACCCGCACATCTTTGGACTGTGGGAGGAAACCGGAGCACCCGGAGGAAACCCACGCAGACACGAGGAGAATGTGCAAACTCCACACAGACAGTGACCCGAGCCGGGAATCGAACCCGGGACCCTGGAGCTGTGAAGCAGCAGTGCTAACCACTGTGCTACCGTGCCGCCCTAAAGGCATATCTTAATTTTGAAAAATCTCTCCGTGGCCTCGCCCATCCCTAGCCTTAATCTCCTCAAGCCCCTCAACCCTCTGAGATATCGGAGCTGCTTGCACATTCCTGATTTTAATCTCACTCTCGGTGGCAGTTGTGCCTTCAGCTGTCAAGGTCGTAAGCTCTGGAATTCCTTCTCTATAAACGTCTCTGCTTTTTATCCCCCTCTCTTCTCCTTTAAGGCTAATTAAAACTTACACTTTGACAAAAGTTTTGATCACCTGCCCCTAGTATCTCCTTATGTGGCTTGGTGTCAGATTTTGTTTGCTAACACTCCAGAGAAGTGCCTCAGGGTGTTGAACTATGTCAAAGGCACTATATAAACCCAGCTTTTTACTGTGGTGTGCACTAACAATTTTGCACTCAGTTCTGTTGGCCTCGTTAACATTGCCTTAAATGTGAGTGCTTCTTATTGATTTATGACGAGAGATTGGTTTGACAGTAAGGCAGTATATTCCTATTCACAGGATGTGCTATGTAGGGCACTGATATACACCATGTTGCCTGTCTCTCTCTGCTCCCCTCTCATTTCTTGGACTCAAATTCTTCTGTGCATCATTCCTAGAATAGATGACTGGATCTGTTGAAGCACATTGTGTTTGGTGTGCTGATATTTTTGTTTCTGTTTGTTGCAGTTGTGGGCATGAAAAGTAGATAAGCAGCACCACCGGCCATATAATTGTGGCAATGTTTCTGTCGTATTCTGTAGTCCAGTTTCTTGATGTTTAAAGTAAATGAGGTACAGTGGGCCTTCAATAATTCCTGCAAAAGCAGGAACCCCTTGCACCTAGGCAGGTGAAAGCTCATGGAATGTTTTCCTGCTGCAAGGCATCTTCAGCAGCTCACTGACTGGTGTCTCTGTTGTTGCAGAGGAAACCGAGAGTGCCTAAGCCGAGCTTCAAGCAGCCGTCAAAGCAGCACGGAGAATGAGCTGAAGTCCTCTGAACCTCGTCCATGGAGTAGCACAGATTCCGACAGCTCAAACCGCAGTTTGAAGCCACCCGTAACCAAAGCAAGCAGCTTCAGTGGGATTTCCATTCTGACCCGAGGAGACAGCATTGGCAGCAGTAAGAGTGGCAACAGAGTCTCCAAAACAGGTGCGCATTTCACCAATACATTTCAGAGAGCTGCTTTCTGTACTGTTCCTGCATTTATAATCCGTTGGTTTGAGGCCTCTTGCTGAGGCTCAAAGTTTTCTTTCCTCCTCGGTTTTGCATTTGCAAGGTCATGGCTTGTCATTCCAGACCAAGTGCTATGCTGCTCAGGGCTCACCTTGATCTGGCTGCTAACACGTTGTACCTGAGCAGTTGAAGTAGGTAGCCACCCATTTGGTTTTCCAAAAGCAAAATGCTCCTGGATGCTGGAAAAGGTCAGCAGGTCTGGCAGCATCTGTGGAGGGACACAGAATTAACATTTCAGGTTGATGACCTTTCAACAGAAGCCAGTAAAGCATTGAAAGTCCTTCCAGGATGTGACAGGATAGATGCAGGAAGGTTGCTCCCCTTGCCTGAGGGCAGTCTAGAATTAGGGGGGCACAGCCTCAGAATAAGACTATTTGGAACTGAGATGAGGAGATATGTGGGAGATATTTATACTGTAGGGTGAGGGAATGAAAGATGAGTCATAGCAGGAAAGACTAAGGGGTGGCAGTCTATAGGGAGAAGGTGTGAATGGCCAAACAGCAGAGAAGCTAAAGTCAGAGGGTAAGCTGTGACAGATGAAGAAGTGGGAGGAGTGGGGAGATGGGTGGGAGAGAGGTAAAATTGAGAAAAGGCTCAGTCATTAAGGATGTTCAATACATTCCACATATTGAAGTCATCAAAGGATATGGGGATAGTGCAGGAAAATGCCTTTGAGTTGGAAGGTCAGCAGGGTGAATGGCAGAGCAGACTTGAGGGGCCAAATGGCCTACTCCTCCTCTTTCCTATGGAAGTTCATCAACCTGAAGCAGTAACTCTATTCCTCTCCACAGATGATGCCTGACCTGCTGAGTGTAGCCACCATTTTCTTTCCATCCTTGTGGAGAAGTGTCCAGTTTGCACGCGATGTCTTCTCACGAACAACATGGCCAAGATTGGGAACTAGTCACCCAGAATCATGGGAACAAACTGTTGTTCTGTGTCCCTGTAGCATGACATGGTGACACACTGGAGTAGGTTGCCTCACTGCCAGATTGCACCATTTCATTTGGCGCTGTGCTGGGTTGTGTCATGTTGAGAGGTGCTTATTTCATGCTTCCATCAGGCACCCAGAAAAACCCTGATATCTTGGGCCAGCCTGTTCCACAGCTGCCAGGAAGCAACTGTAATCCCAGCTCTGACTGAACTTTTTAGCTTTGAGCCCAGAAGGATGTTGTCCTCTTAACAAGCAAAGGTCGCAGCTCCTGACCCCGTCACCTATGTCAGTGGAACCATTCCATTCTGGACTGCAACTGTCAAAATGTGAACTGTCTCCTCAAAAGGAGACAAAATTTAAAACTCATTTATTTTGTCACCTTTCCTTAGATTGAAACCAAGTTCCTGTCACAGCGATTGTTTCCTTTTACATGACAATTTCTTGCGGGCTTATCTAACACTTGTCTCCATCTGCTTTTTGGCTGAAACCACAGAAAAATGGTGCAAATAAAGAACAAAGAAAATTCCAGCGCAGGAACAGGCCCTTCGGCCCTCCAAGCCTGCACCGACCATGCTGCCCGACTGAACTAAAACCCCCTACCTTTCCGGGGACCATATCCCTCCATTCCCATCCTATCCATGTATTTGTCAAGACGTCCCTTAAAAGTCACTACCGTATCTCCTTCCACTACCTCCCCCGGCAGCGGGTTCCAGGCACCCACTACCCTCTGTGTAAAAACTTGCCTCGTACATTCCTTTAAACCTTGCCCCTCACACCTTAAACCTGTGCCCCCGAGTAATTGACTCTTCCACCCTGGGAAAAAGCTTCTGACTATCCACTCTGTCCATGCCCCTCATAATCTTGTAGACTCCTATCAGGTCTCCCCTCAACCTCCATCGTTCCAGTGAGAACAAACCAAGTTTCTCCAACCTCTCCTCATAGCTAATGCCCTCCATACCAGGCAACATGCTGGTAAATCTTTTCTGTACCCTCTCCAAATGTTTGCTCAGGTGTTAAATTGAGGCATAGATTGTGCCGTCTTGGGATCTGAATTCTTGCGAACCATTGACATACGCATTTTTATAAAAAGGGAACAGAACGAATTGAGAACCAGTTAAAATTCAATGCAAATATTTTCAATGTGGGAGAAATAAAGAAAAAGTAAACTTTTGGCCGATTAGCAATTATTGTATTTCTATGGCATGATGATGCTTTTTGATGTATTACATTATCTGAGTTCTTTCCCTTTGTGTCACGCACTGAGTTGACATCCATTTTTTTGTGGTTGTGGTATGAGCTTGTGTGACCTGCGAGAATTGAACAATAGAATTAAATAGGTGCTGTTTGGTTTGGGGCTGTAATATAAAGTTTGTGCGGCAGTCAAGTTTCATAAGATTGTTCGTTCTGTGTTGTAAGAATTGGGACTCCTGTTCTAGGCTTGCCACTCGGGACTCCTGAATTAACGTCATCAGGTTATGTGCAAGCCTCTGCACAGCAACCTGGGAGGACCGTCCTGTCTAATTCTGCACAACAGCAGCAACTGCCACCTACACCTCAGCAACAACCAATGACTAATCACATGATATCACAGGTGAGTCATCATTCAGTGTCCTTCCCCTTTACATCAAGTGCACTAGATTATTTGATTGCGTTGTTGCAGAAAGTGGGGGCTACCGAGTTGGACATGAATTGAGAAGAAACACATTGTAAAGTGGTTAATACAGTGGAGCTTGCTTAATATCTTATCTTGTCCAAATTCTTTTTCTGTCTTTATTTAACCATAACATGTCCAGGAGAAAAATTTGTTTCTGTATATAATGCAAGCAAGAAAAAATTCTGAGCTGTGCCAAAATGAATTGAAACTTGCAGTCTTTCCTGATTTCAGTGTTACGTTATCTCAGTATTGTGGTGTTTTAGACGGCAGTCAAACAGAAAGATCTGCCGACATCTCGTCACAGTGAGTGTGATTGGCAGCTTTCCAGTTTTCTTCATGGGGTTCACTTGACACAATGATGGAGGCTGATGGTCTCAGTACCACACTTCCATTGTTCCACTGAGGAACCAAAAAAGTTTGAAGAGACAGCAGTGAAACCACTTCAATGCATGAGCAGAAATTTTAGAACAAGCATTACAGGGCAGCACAGTGGTTAGCGCTGCTGCCTCACAGCACCAGGGACCCGGGTTCGATTCCCAGCTTCGGTCACTGTCTGTGTGGAGTCTGCACATTCTCCCCGTGTCTGCGTGGGTTTCCTCCGGGTGCTCCGGTTTCCTCCCACAGTCCACAAATGTGCAGGTTAGGTTGATTGGCCAAACTAAATTGCCCTTAGTGTCAGGGGGACTAGCAGGGTAAATGTGTGGGGCTATGGGGATAGGCCTTGGGTGGGATTGTGGTCGGTGCAGACTCGATGGGCCGAATAGTCTCCTGCACTGTAGGGACCCTATGATTCTAGGATTTGTATAAATTTACCCGGCAACAGGAAATCTGAATGCGGAAATTGGACCAGTTTTGGGGTTTTCTTTTTGTCTGTTTCCTCTTTTGAAGGTGTCTCATGCTACTGTATGGTTTCATGACCAGCAGCAGACCTGCGGTGGCACAGTGGTTAGCACTGCTGCCTCACAGTGCCAGGGACCTGGGTTCAATTCCCAGCTCGGGTGACTGTGCAGTCTGCACGTTCTCCCCCCGTGTCTGCGTGGGTTTCCTCCGGGTGCTCCCGTTTCCTCCCACAGTCTGAAAGACGTGCTGGTTAGGTGCATTGGCCATGCTAAATTCTCCCTCCGTGTACCCGAACAGGCGCCGGAGTGTGGCGACTAGGGGATTTTCACAGTAACTTCATTGTAGTGTTAATGTAAGCCTACTTGTGACACAAAAAAGCTTTAAAACCTTCAGTGCATGTGAAGCTTGTTCATTTATTGCCAGGCTATGTCGTCATGGGTGGTCTTGGGGTTCCGCAGTGTTAATAAGGCAGTGATGTTGTTCTTGCTCAATATTCCGAAGCATGTTCTTTCCACTTGATAGTGATCTGGTATGGCTGGCCCTTTTTGGTTGCCCCTCTAACTCAGGATCTCAGACAATGTCTCACTTATACTGAGATCAGGAGCTCAACACAGAGTTGGGCTCTAGCCTAGGGCCAACTGTTGAGTGCCACACCAGAGGGTACAGATATTCATTTTCTCATTAGGATTGAGATTCCTCAGACATTGGGAGCTGTTCTGGGGACCTTTAGGCCTGAGACCAGTATCCTCTTGGATGGTTTGCCAGTTCTATTCAGGAGCATTTAAACTAAGTTAACCATGCGAATGTACAAATCTCTCCTCCTCCCTGGCTCCAACCGAACTTCC
Source organism: Mustelus asterias (assembly GCF_964213995.1). Taxonomy (NCBI): domain Eukaryota; kingdom Metazoa; phylum Chordata; class Chondrichthyes; order Carcharhiniformes; family Triakidae; genus Mustelus; species Mustelus asterias. Next base: position 2,769,250 of record NC_135834.1, on the reverse strand, counting down.
TCCTGACCCAGGATCTGCGTCCTCGCTCCCCAATGGCATGGCTTCCAATGCTACCTCTCCATAGGGCCCGGCCTGATCACTTGGCCCCCAGAGAGTCATCCCCTGAAAGGGGGCCACGTTACCACAATAAGCCTGAACTCCACTTTCCTGTCTACTCTCAATACTCTTTGACATCTAAGTCAATGAAGAATAAACCGACCTCAACCTGAACAAGACACAATGACCCAGCATCCACTGCTCTCTGAGTCAGGGAACTCCCAAAAACTAACGACCCTCTGAGGAAAAAAAAATCTCCGCATCTCCGTCTCAAATGGGACACCTCTTGTGTTTAAACAGTGTCCCCGAGATCGAGTTTCTCCCAGAAGAAAAGCATCCTCTGAACATCTACCCTGTCAAATCCCCTCAGGATCTTCTACGTTTCATTCAGATCACCTCCCATTCTTCCCAACTCTAATGGGTGTAAACCCAATTCACCAATCTTTAGTGACATGAAAGCAATCCCCATCCACACGCCATCCCAGGACTCAGTCGAACGAACCTTCTCCGAACTGCTTCCAAAGCAAATATATCCCTTATTAAGAAAGGTGACTAAAATTGCACTTACTCTCTCTCTGCTCTCACTGTGCTCTCACTCTGGGTGCTGCTGCTGCTCTTTTATCCTCTCGTCTGCACTTTTTTTTAAACCGTGAACCTTTTCAGGTGTGAAAATTGCAGTGATTGGCCCATCCATGAGTGTAACATAGAAGAAACATAGAAACCCTACAGTGCAGAAGGAGGCTATTCGGCCCATCGAGTCTGCACCGACCACAATCCCACCCAAGCCCTACCCCCACATATTTACCCGCTAATCCCTCTAACTACACATCTCAGGGGCAATTTTTAACCTGGCCAATCAACCTAACCCACACATCTTTGGACTGTGGGAGGAAACCGGAGCACCCGGAGGAAACCCACGCAGACACGAGGAGAATGTGCAAACTCCACACAGACAGTGACCCGAGCCAGGAATCGAACCCGGGACCCTGGAGCTGTGAAGCAGCAGTGCTAACCACTGTGCTACCGTGCCGCCCACAGCGAGCAGTGACCTGATCAGTGATTTTTCGCACAGGATAGATCTGATGCACCCTGTTTCTGTGCCAGGCTTGCACAATGAGCAATAATTTGGACCTTATTCACGTGCTTATTAATAAGGCCAATCATCTGGAGTGTGGAGCTGTTAGGAATCCCAGTGTGTACATTGACCTGTGGACGTCGGCTTGTGGTAGATAGTAGAAGAAGTCCATTACTGGAGCTCCTGAATAGCATGTCGATGAAAGGGAGCTCGTTACACTGCTCCATTTCAAAGGTGAATTTGAGTGCAGGATGGAATGCATTAAGGTTTGGAAGGAAATTTTTACTTGTAGCTGCAGATTCAAATACAGCAAAGGAGTCATCTGTGTATCAGAAGTTCGGTTAGGTCTGGGGTCATTGCAGCAAGATCCACTAATCGGTTATTTCCTACTTGGAGAGAGCCCGCCTTGGATACTGGCTATCTAGATCAGATCATTGCTCGCTGTATATCACACACACTCACAGACCAAAATCCACCACTTTCATGCCTAAAAGTGCCCAGACTACCTCAAATTAAGAAGTCTCACAACACCAGGTTAAAGTCCAGCCGGTTTATTTGGAATCATGAGCTTTTGGAGCACTGCTCCTTCATCAGTGCTCCGAAAGTTCGTGCTACCAAATAAACCTGTTGGACTTTAACCTGGTGTTGTGAGACTTCTTACTGAGTCCACCCCAGTCCAACATCATGGCTCCCTCAAATTCTGCTGTAAGTAAGGGTACACTAGGTCAAAAATTTGAGCAACATGTTGTTGCCTTCGAACTCGGGTTGACTGACACTGGACTAAGACACTCAAACTCTCGAATTATTGTACAACAAATTTCCTTTCTTGTGCTGTACCAGGTTGCCACAAAATTACACCAGGCATCAAACTTCGTTATACACAATGTAACTAACCTCTGACCTAGTCTGTTATCCACACACATATTCAAAAGGTGTCAAAGCTTCACAAAATATCCAAGCTCATGACTTGATCTTCGAGATACTACCCATGGCAAGCTGAACTGATCAGATTCCCTGCTGATGGGTTTTGTTCCCATGTCTCCGAGTCCCAGACTCTGAGGTCTTGTTGCTCCTTCTACAGTGGTTGATTCCATGTTGTTGCTGCTAATGTCTCTTTGTCTCCTTCTCCTCTTCAGATCCTGCTTCCAGTCACATACTCACAGCACAGGCACTAATCACTGGCTTTTTGGTCACGAATACTGAGTCGTGCCTCTGCAGGGAGTCGTGATTCTCTCAGCAACGGGGATTTGTGTTCAATCACTTTCTGTTCAAGGCAGCTACCGTCAAATGAATTCATATGTTTGTTCCACAGCTGCACACCCTGTTCTTTACTGCTCCCACAACCCTTTGCTTGGTACAGAGTTAGCCCTTTTAACCATCAGGCTTTGCTGGTGTCTTCACTTGCTGGTGTCTTCACTTGCTGGTGTCTCATGAATACCCATCAGGCTACAAGGTGTAACCAGTTGTTTCATGCTGCTACAAGGCAGTGGCAATCTGACTGCTACTTTCCACTAACAGGATGCTGTCCTCGAAGATGTTTTGCCAACCATACGGATGAGTGATGTCTATGAATTTCGGTGCCAGTATGCAATCAGGGATGTAGGCCATGTATCCCAACAAATGGAAGATTATACCAAATAACACGTTGCTTTGGCAGTTCACAATACACAGAGTACTGACCGTACTCAACCAACCTGTGCTTGCAAAACTCAGAACACAGTATCTAATGTCAGATGTGATGCTGTGATTGAACAGCACTTGCTGAACAATCCCAAGTATGCTGACAATTAACACGAGCAATTTTAAGATTGTCACTTGGGCTCGCAATGTATTGCGAGAAGCTGCATATATTCAAATAGGGGCCTGTCTACAGATAAGAGGAAGATGTCCAGCCATTGCACCTTTTTTGAACAAACAATAGCTACCTGGTGCATTTGCCATGACACCATCTCAGCCAATTTGAGCCAACCAAAAGCATCCTTTACTCATGCAGTATAAATTGTTACCTTTTGAAATTTGGCATTTTTGTGTCTGTCCTGATGAGCGCAAGACACAACGCTTCAACAGCACGGCTTTTTCCAGCAATACTTAAACTCTGAACCCCCAAAATCCATTTGTATTCTGATCAATTAAATCTGGCTACATTGTATGCTGCCTGAAGACAGTTTAGAATTTCTCTAGGGAAGAACTCTACCTGTTGAATTCCTCTGTCAGCTTATAGGCATTAAAGTCCAGGATTCCTCTGAAGAGGGGGAGGTAGTTCTAGAGGGCGTTTCATCTTGACCAGAGCTAATAATTTATAGAAGTCTTCAGAGCTAGTAGTTTATAGACGTCTTCAGTATTCAGATCACACAAAGCCTTGACCTGTTCCCCCTGGGTGTCCTGATGCTGGAGGTAGCAATTTTCCTCTAGATTTCAGACAGGCTGCAACCATTAACTTCAATGAGTTTCTCATGCCCATTTCCCTGTGATTTAGGGCTATGCTTGGGCTAACAGACACAAAATATCCAAATCCATTCCCATTCGAGTTGCAAACCCTTGTGCTAGACCAAAGTTACGGCTTTGACAGTCATCTTCCTTTCTTGACATGGAATATCTACCATTCAATGCTGCCTCACAGCGCCTGGGACCCGGGTTCGATTCCGGCCTCAGGTCAGTGTCTGTGTGGAGTTTGCACGTTCTCCCCGTGTCTGCGTGGGTTTCCTCTGGGTACTCCATTTCCTCCTCCAGTCCAAAGATGTGTAGGTTAGGTGGGTTGGCCATGCTAAATTGCCCCTTTGTTTCCAAAGATGTGTAGGTTAGGGGGGCAAATATGTGAGGGCTTGGGGCGGGGTAGATGCTCTGTCAGAGAGTTGGTGGAGACTCAAAGATGTGCGGGTTAGGTTGATTGGCCATGCTAAAATTGCCCCTTAGTGTTATGAGATGCGTAGGTTAGAGGGATTAGTGGGTAAATATGTAGGGATATGGAGGTAGGGCCTGGGTGGGATTGTGGTCGGTGCAGACTCGATGGGCCGAATGGCCTCCTTCTGTACTGTAGGGTTTCTATTTCATCTATTTCTATTTCAATGGGCCGAATGGCCGTCTTGTGCACTGTAGGGAGTCTATGAATTATTCAGAATTTCTGGATTGTGCCGCCAAGCATATGAATGCATTGTTAGCAGGTTTGGCTGGACAGATCTACTCTGGTCCTGCCGCATGACATCAAGTTCACTCAGCTGGCTCCGTCCGTGAAAGGGCTGCACAGTAGTCACTGGCAGAATAAGGTTCTTTCACAGTCAACTGCTGCTGCCCTTTGTAAAACCAAAGCTGCTGGAACAGTTTGTGTTGAATTTGAGTGGGTGGGCCTAACATTTGGCATTTTGTTTCACGACTATCTTTTAATGGGTCAGCGGAGAGGGAAGAAGTTGCTCCAAGTCTTCAGGGTGCAACGGCACATCTTGCAGACAATTTCTGGAATGGCTCTGAGAAACGAGACCTTTTCCAAGCATGCTTGAAGCTCAGATGAAAGGCTGAAGCAGAGCCCAGTAAATTCTGATAGTCTAATACTATATGGTGGTTCCCACATCATAAAGGTTTCGTTGTGGTTTGGGGCTTCTAACCTCTCAATAATGACTTACTGAATCATGAATGGCCAGGGCGGGCAGTACCGACACAGTGCACCAGAATCTGCACCATTGTGGCAACCTTTTTGGTGGTTAGCGCTGCTGCCTCACAGCACCAGGGACCCGGGTTTGATTCCCGGCTCGGGTCACTGTCTGTGTGGAGTTTGCACATTCTCCCCATGTCTGTGTGGGCTTCCTCCGGGTGCTCCGGTTTCCTCCCACAGTCTGAAAGATGTGCTGGTTAGATGGATTGGCCATGCTAAATTCTCCCTCAGTGTACCCGAACAGGAGTGTGGCGACTAGGGGATTTCACAGTAACTTCATTGCAGTGTTAATGTAAGCTGACTTGTGACTAATAAATGAACATGAATAAATAAACGGACTAGCTTCAGTTATCATAGAATTCCTGCAGTACAGAAGGAGGCCATTCGGCCCATCGCGCCTGTACTGACCGCAATCCCACCCAGGCCCTACTCCTGTAACCCCACACATTTCCCCTGCTAATCCCCCTGACACTAAGGGGCAATTTAGCATGGCTAATCCACCTAACCTGCACATCTTTGGGCTGTGGGAAGAAACCGGAGCACCCGGAGAAAACCCACACAGACACGGGGAGAATGTGCAAACTCCACACAGACAGTAACCCGAGGCCGGACTGGCGCTGTGAGGCAGCAGTGCTAACCACTGTGCCACCGGGCTGTTCCTTGTAGTCTTTCAGACTGACATACAAGTGGAGACAGAGAGTTTGGTCACACCCAGCAGTATGCCATTCGGGGCTCTCAATTACACTCTTTAGGACAGTCCAGATTTATCCACGTATTTCTCAATCCCATGTTTATAAATTTGATATTATTAGAAAGCTCCACTGTATTCTAAAATGTTCCGTTATTCTTCCTAGAATAGCCCAGTGAAGGGCAGTGGTTCCCAATGTGTTGACTTGGTGAAAAAGGGATAGTTAAGAGTCATTCAGATCCAAGTTTTGAACCTGTGTTTCATGGACATCAAAAGCTGGAAATAATAAGCGAAGATTTTGGATTAACTAAAAAGTCTTGCTCGTACTCTAAAGAAAAGGCTCAATTGGATTATAAAGACCCAATCAGTCAATTTCCATTTTTTATTGGAAAGGATTCCAGGACGTTTGCCACTGTTTTGGAGATGACCTTCCCCGTTTCTGCTTTTCTATCAGTGTTCCTGTTTAAAAGTCATTTTACAGGGGGCTTTGATGCTTGAGTTCTCGAGCCTGAGATCAGTGAGCTATGTAAAAAGAACTTCCATCAGTGGCAAAAAAATAGGTACAACTGCAATTGAATTTGCTCAACAAGTGAAATGTTTTATTTGCATGGTGTGGATAGAGTCCTTTTACTGCCCTCTACTGGCTAGTCCTGAAATCATTTAAAAGCTCAACCTTTTTGGACAGTTATCAACATTATAATGTTGCAGTACTTGGTTTCTGCCACAAGAGTTTGCAGTATGGTTATACTAATATCTAGTAACAGATAAGCCATGTCTCGGAAACTCTGTCATCCTACAAGGGTTTTAAAACAGAAGGAAAAGCACTTCAGACACTACCCTTTTAAAGCCCTTGCACCATGCCTAGCTGCCCTGAGCAGGTGACCCACTTGTGTCTCTGCTTCAGTTGTGTTTCTCCTGCTGTCAGCAGGAGATCCTTTTGTTGCTCGTCACTCTGGGAAGAGAAGTTCCATTTTTGTCTGTTCTATTTTGAGGTTTAATCTTTTTGAAAGTCAAGGCCATTCCCAGGTTGAAAGTGTTTGAATTTGTCTACTCGCACTAAGTGGCCAAACACCTTTTTGGCAGCAGGCGTTTCTTGGCCAAACAGCTCCAGGATTTCAGATATGTATCCATGTCAATTCCCATGAATCCTTTCCAGTGGCTAACACACAGCACCTGTCTTTGCTGTCTTCTGTCCTAAAGCCTGCTCCAAAACTAGTGCAATAGCTCAGCACAATGGACTAATATACTGGGCTGCAAGCACAGCGAGATGTCCGTTTCCGCTTCTGTGTACAAGCTCAGGACAGATAGAGAATTTAATTTGAGAGCTCTGAGGCTCTGATTGGTGCCACTGACCAACATGAGCCCCCCCCCCCCCCCCCCAATTGGTTGGGGCCCTGTGCCTAGGTACAGCCCCCAATTGGTTGGGGCCCTGTGCCTAGGTACAGCCCCCAATTGGTTGGGGCCCTGTGCCTAGGTACAGCCCCCAATTGGTTGGGGCCCTGTGCCTAGGTACAGCCCCCAATTGGTTGGGGCCCTGTGCCTAGGTACAGCCCCCAATTGGTTGGGGCCCTGTGCCTAGGTACAGCCCCCAATTGGTTGGGGCCCTGTGCCTAGGTACAGCGTGCTTCATTTTAAGTCCGTCTCTGCCCATGGTTGGGGAAAAGAAAGTTTAAAAGGACTTGTTACTTTGCAGTGTGGTTGATAGATGCAGAGCTACATTTATTGTCCACCTCTAGTTTCCTTGAGAAGGTTGCGGTGAGCTGCCTTCTTGAAGTACTGATGTGCATGTTGTGATGGAGCTCCCCATATGGATTTTAGTTGGGAATTCCAGAATTTTGACCCTGCGGCAATGGCGGGGAGGTGGGGGGAGTGAATTATGTCAAGGTCAGGATAGTGAGAGATTTGGAAGGAAACATGGAGGTAGTGATGTTCTACGACGTTCCGTTTTTGCTTTTCCCAGTTGTAGAAGTTACAGGGGAGGGAGATGCTGTCAAAGTTACCTTGGTGAGTTGTTGCAATGTGTGCTGTTACTGACGCATTCTGCAGTCAGTGATGCTGGTAGAATAGATGGATATGGAGACAACTGGCAGAAGCAGAACCAAGTAAGCCATTCTGTCCTGAGTGGTGGTGAGCTGCTTCAATGTCACTACAATGTCACTCTTTGTTCGACTGGAGCAGGACTGAGGGAGAGATTCTTAGCAGGAGTGCTGAGGGTAAGCAAAGTACTGATTTATTTATTTATTTAATTGTATTCCTTGTTTGTTTCGCGGGCTTTTTTCAAGGTTTTAAATTAAAGGAAGTGAGGTCAGCTGAAGGGGATTCTGGGAGGTTGAGTTCTTAGTATAAAAGTCAGTTACCTGGGGGCTTCGACCTCTTTGTTCGACTGGAGCATAAAAAGCCGGCCGCACTATACAGCGGGCAGCGTCGGGAGCGGGCAGTGGAGTGTGTGGGAAGCAGAGTGTGAGCTATAAGGGCTTTGGTTCACAGGGCTTAGGCTGAAAGGGCGAGGCAAGGTAAGATATTTTTATCCAAACCTGTATCGGATAAGGGTAACTATGAGCGATAGGCCAGTTCGGTGCTTCCGGTGTGGGATGTGGGAGTTCCTGGAAACACCTAGCCTCCCAGAGTTTCACATTTGTGCCAGGTGCGTGGAACTGCAGCTCCTGAGGGACTGCGTCACGGAACTGGAGCTGCAGATTGCTGACCTTGGTCTAGTCAGGGAGAATGAGAGAATAATTGACATGAGTTATAGGGAACGAGTTACACCGGGGCATCGGGAGGAAGACACGTGGGTCACAGTTAGGAGGAGTAAAGGTCAGAAGGGTAACGTACCAGAGAGTACTCCAGTGGCTGTCTCTCATAATAGGAAGGGCTCGGCGACAGGTGTGAGAGGGGAGGGGAGTGAGCAATTAGAGAGGGGTCACCTGTGGTTGTCCCACTCCAAAACAAGTATATTGTTTTGGATAGTGTGGGGGAGGATGACTCTCCAGGGGTAAGCCACAGTGACCAGTCAGGCTCTGTGGCCCGGAAAGGAAAGAGAGGGGTTAGGAGAGCAATAGTGGTGGGGGACGCGTCGGTTAGAGGCACGGACAGGCAATTCTGTGGGTGCGAACGGGACTACAGGATGGTAGTCTGCCTACCTGGTGCTGGGGTCATGGATGTCTCCAAGCGGATAGGAGGCATCTTAAAAGGGGAAGATAAAGAAACGGATGTCATTGTACACATTGGTGCAAATGACGTAGATAGGAAGAGCAGGGGGATCCTACGAGAGCAATTCAGGGAGTTGGGAAATAGGCTAAAAAGTAGGGCCTCCAGGGTGGCCATCTCTGGGCTGCTCCCAATGCCTCGTGCCAGTGAGGCTAAGAATAGGGAGTTAGTAAAATTGAATGCTTGGCTAAAGGACTGGTCCAGGAGGGAGGGCTTCATTTTCCTAGATCAATGGGAAGTTTTCAGGAGAGGATGGCACCTGTACAAGAAGGACGGGTCACAACTAAGTTGGAAGGGCACGAATATCCTGGCTGGGAGTTTTGCTAGTGCAGTTCGGGGGGGTTTAAACTAGTATGGCAGGGGGGAGGGGATCAAAATATTAGGTCTACAAGTGTAGAGGCTGGGGACGAGCTTGGGGCTGGGACAAGGCTGGCAAAGAAGAAGAGCACTCTGGGGGAGGATGACCTCACTGGGCCTGGAGGTCTGGAGTGCTTATACTTCAATGCAAGGAGCGTAGCAGGTAAGACAGATGAACTTAGGGCCTTAATGCTCACGAGGAATTTGGATGTGGTTGCGGTGATAGAGACTTGGTTGAAAGAGGGACAGGACTGGCAGCTGAATATTCCGGGGTACAAGTGTTTTAGGCGAGACAGAGGAGGGGCCAAAAGAGGTGGGGGAGTAGCAGTATTAGTTGGAGAGCATATTACAGCGGTGCAGAGGGAGGACAATTCAGAGGGGTCGTGTAACGAGTCACTCTGGGTGGAGCTTAGAAACAGGAAGGGCGCAGTCACTATGTTGGGGGTGTACTACAGGCCCCCCAACAGCCCAAGGGAAGTGGAAGAACGGATATGTCAGGAGATACTGGATAGGTGCAGGAAAAATAGGGTTGTTGTAGTGGGAGACTTCAATTTCCCTGGTATAGACTGGAAATCGCTGAGAGCAGGGACTCTGATTGGGGAGGAATTTGTAAAATGCGTACAGGAGGGTTCTTTGGAACAATATGTAGATAGCCCGACTAGAGAGGGGGCTATACTGGACCTCGTACTGGGGAATGAGCCCGGTCAGGTCTTCAAAGTTTCGGTAGGGGAACATGTGGCAAATAGAGACCACAATTCTGTTAGCTTTAGGATAGTGATGGAAAAGGATGAGTGGTGTCCCAAGGGTAAGGTGTTGGATTGGGGGAAGGCTAACTTTAGTGGGATTAGGCAGAAATTGGCAGCTCTTGATTGGGAGAGGCTGTTTGAGGGTAAATCCACATCTGGCATGTGGGAGTCTTTTAAGGAACAGTTGTTAGGGCTACAGGACAGGCATGTGCCTGTTAAAAAGAAGGATAGGAAGGGTAGGATTCGAAAACCGTGGATAACCAGGGAAATTGAGGGACTGGTCAAAAAGAAAAGAGAGGCGTACGGTAGGTCCAGGCAGCTAAAAACGGAGGGAGCTCTGGAGGAGTACAAAGAAAGTAGGAAAGAACTCAAACGGGGAATTAGAAGAGCAAAAAGGGGTCACGAAATGTTCTTGGCAGACAGGATTAAGGAGAATCCCAAGGCATTTTATTCATACGTTAGGAACAAAAGGGTTGTCAGGGAAAGAATCGGACCTCTCAGGGACAAAAGTGGGGAATTATGCTTGGAGCCCAAAGAAGTAGGGGAGATCCTAAATGAATACTTTGCGTCGGTATTCACAAAGGAGAGGGATGTGTTGACTGGGAGTGTCTCGGAGGGGAGTGTTGAACCGTTGGAGAAAATCTCCATTACAAAGAAGGAAGTGTTAGGTTTGTTAGAGAATTTAAAGACTGACAAATCCCCAGGGCCTGATGGAATCTATCCAAGGCTGCTCAGGGAGACGAGAGATGAAATCGCTGGGCCTCTGACACAAATCTTTGACTCGTCACTGGACGCAGGTGAGGTCCCAGAGGATTGGAGGATAGCTAATGTGGTCCCGTTATTTAAGAAGGGTAGGAAGGATAACCCGGGTAATTATAGGCCGGTGAGTTTGACGTCCGTGGTGGGGAAGTTGTTGGAGAAGATTCTTAGAGATAGGATGTATGCGCATTTAGAAAGGAATAAACTCATTAACGATAGTCAGCATGGTTTTGTGAGAGGGAGGTCATGCCTCACTAACCTGGTGGAGTTATTTGAAGAAGTGACCAAAATGGTTGACGAGGGAAGGGCCGTGGATGTCGTCTATATGGACTTCAGTAAAGCGTTTGACAAAGTCTCTCATGGTAGGCTGGTGAAAAAGCTTGGATCTCATGGGATAAAGGGGGAGGTGGCTAGATGGGTGGAGAACTGGATTGGTCACAGAAGACAGAGGGTGGTAGTGGAAGGGTCTTTTTCCGGCTGGAGGCCTGTGACTAGTGGTGTTCCGCAGGGCTCTGTATTGGGACCTCTGCTGTTTGTGATTTATATAAATGATCTGGAAGAAGGAGTAACTGGGGTGATCAGTAAGTTTGCGGACGACACAAAACTGGCAGGACTTGCAGATAGTGAGGAACATTGTCAGAGGCTACAGAAGGATATAGATAGGCTGGAAATTTGGGCAAAGAAATGGCAGATGGAGTTCAATCCTGATTAATGCGAAGTGATGCATTTTGGTAGAAATAATGTAGGGAGGAGCTATATGATAAATGGCAGAACCATAAAGGGTGTAGATACGCAGAGGGACCTGGGTGTGCAAGTCCACAGATCCTTGAAAGTGACGTCACAGGTGGAGAAGGTGGTGAAGAAGGCTTATGGCATGCTTGCCTTTATAGGACGGGGCATAGAGTATAAAAGTTGGGGTCTGATGTTGCAGATGTATAGAACGTTGGTTCGGCCGCATCTGGAATACTGCGTCCAGTTCTGGTCGCCACACTACCAGAAGGACGTGGAGGCTTTGGAGAGAGTACAGAGGAGGTTTACCAGGATGATGCCTGGTATGGAGGGGCTTGGTTATGAGGAGAGATTGGGGAAACTGGGGTTGTTCTCCTTGGAAAGACGGAGGATGAGGGGAGACTTAATAGAGGTGTATAAAATTATGAAAGGCATAGATAGGGTGAACGGTGGGAAGCTTTTCCCCGGGTCGGTGGTGACGTTCACGAGGGGTCATAGGTTCAAGGTGAAGGGGGGGAGGTTTAACACAGATATCAGAAGGACATATTTCACACAGAGGGTCGTGGGGGCCTGGAATGCGCTGCCAGGCAGGGTGGAGGAGGCGGACACACTGGGAACGTTTAAGACTTATCTCGACAGCCATATGAACGGAGTGGGAATGGAGGGATACAAAAGAATGGTCTAGTTTGGACCAGGGAGCGGCGCGGGCTAATTGTTCATTGTTTCAAGGCTTCATTCTATGATCATCTTGCTGGTGCCAGTACAGAGCGAGACTGCGGATAGTTGGGAACCTGTCTCGGGGGCAGGGAATTCATATGGTGTTCGTGGAAGTGGAAATGACTAGGGTTGGGAAGCATTTTCCGATCAGGGCCATTGTGATCTCCTGGACTCGTTTCGATCGCCTCAGGGGGTCGGAGAGGAATTTCCCAGATTTTTTTTCCCCATATTGGCCCTGGGGTTTTTCACTCTGGGTTTTCGCCTCTCCCTGGAGATCACATGGTCTGGAATGGGGGGGTGGGGGTGAGTTAATAGGTTGTAATGAACAAAGCATCGTAGCTGTGAGGGACAGCTCGGTGGATAGGATATTGGTATGTAGATAGGCTGGAAAATTGGGCGGGGATCCTGGATTCAGGATTCAATCCTGGACCGGGGAGCGGCGCGGGCTTGGAGGGCCGAAGGGCCTGTTCCTGTGCTGTATTATTCTTTGTTCTTTGTTCTCTTGAGTCTTGTCGACAATGAAGTGGCTCTAATGGGAGTTGAGCTATTTGTTGCAGAGTACCCAGTCTCTGTCCTGCTCTCATTGCCATGTTGTGGCTGGTTCAGTTCAGTTTCTGGCCAGTGGTGACCCTCGGATGTCGATATTGTGCGAGCGCTGGTGCTGTTGAAGATCAAAGGATGGTGCTTGGGCTTTCTCTGGTTCAAGGTGGTCATGATCCAACTCTTGAGTAGATGAATGTTACCTGCCACTTGTCAGTACAAGGTTACTCAAGCCCTGTTATAAGCTAGCATGGGCTGCTTCATTATCAAAGAACAAAGAACAGTACAGCACAGGAAACAGGCCCTTCGGCCCTCCAAGCCTGTGCCGCTCCTTGGTCCAACTAGACCAATCGTTTGTATCCCTCCATTCCCAGGCTGCTCATGTGACTATCCAGGTAAGTCTTAAACGATGTCAGCGTGCCTGCCTCCACCACCCTACTTGGCAGCGCATTCCAGGCCCCCACCACCCTCTGTGTAAAAAACGTCCTTCTGATGTCTGAGTTATACTTCGCCCCTCTCACCTTGAGCCCGTGACCCCTCGTGATCGTCACCTCCGACTTGGGAAAAAGCTTCCCACCGTTCACCCTATCTATCCCCTTCATAATCTTGTACACCTCTATTAGATCTCCCCTCATTCTCCGTCTTTCCAGGGAGAACAACCCCAGTTTACCCAATCTCTCCTCATAGCTAAGACCCTCCATACCAAGCAACATCCTGGTAAACCTTCTCTGCACTCTCTCTAACGCCTCCACGTCCTTCTGGTCGTGCGGCGACCAGAACTGGACGCAGTACTCCAAATGTGGCCTAACCAGCGTTCTATACAGCTGCATCATCAGACTCCAGCTTTTATACTCTATACCCCGTCCTAGAAAGGCAAGCATACCATATGCCTTCTTCACCACCTTCTCCACCTGTGTTGCCACCTTCAAGGATTTGTGGACTTGCACACCCAGATCCCTCTGTGTTTCTATACTCCTGATGACTCTGCCATTTATTGTATAACTCCTCCCTACATTATTTCTTCCAAAATGCATCACTTCGCATTTATCCGGATTAAACTCCATCTGCCACCTCTTCGCCCAATTTTCCAGCCTATCTACATCCTGCCGTATTGCCCGACAATGCTCTTCGCTATCCGCAAGTCCAGCCATCTTCGTGTCATCCGCAAACTTGCTGATTACACCAGTTACACCTTCTTCCAAATCATTTATATATATCACAAATAGCAGAGGTCCCAGTACAGAGCCCTGCGGAACATCAGATGGGTTTTGAATGGAATATCCTGCAAGCGGCCTCTTGATGTTCTGATGGAGGATAGATCAGTGATGAAGTAGCTGAAAATGTTTAGACATGGGAGACTTTCCTGGGAAATGCCCTCCGTGATGCCCTAACGCTGTTGTGACTGAGCTCCAGCAACTACCGCCATGTTACCTTGTGTCGGGAACATGGGGCTTCAGAGCAAGAGAAGCCCTTTGGCCCTCAAGACTGCTCCGCCATTCAGTAAGATCATGGCTGATCTGACTGTGGTCTCAACTTCACTTTCCTGCCTGTTCCCCATAACCCATCCCCTTGTAGTGCAAAAAATCTGTCTAAGTCAGCCTTGAATAAATTCAATGACCCAACTTCCACTGCTGACTGGGGGACAGAATTTTACAGACTAAGAGAAGAAACGTGTCCTCACCCCTTTCTTAAAAGGGGGACCTCTTATTCGCAAACTGTATGGCTGCAGCCACTGCAGGGCTTTCCCTTTTAACTCCCATTGGTGCCATGCTCCTTCAAATGGTCACCTTGTGGTGAATGTGTATCCGTTCTGTGTCCTTCTGGTGAAACACAAGCTGGGGTTTGGTGAGTAGGTGGTGCTTGTCGATGCCCTGGAGTTTATTGGGCAGGAATTGACTGAATTTCCCTTTTTGTCGATGGAATGTACCAGGGAAATCCTCCATGTTGTCGGGAGATGCCGCTGTGAGCACTGTAGTGTGACAGCTTGGCTTGGAATCGGATCTGTGCTATGCTGGATTGGATCTTCAACACTTGAGGTCCATTTTGATTCAGGCACCAACCTACATTGATCCGATAACCTGAGAATCAGCAGAGCAACAATGCCATCGTATTGACCCCAACACACTCCCTTGGATACGCATACCTGATCTATAATAGCACCCTTACTGTCTGATGCAGCTGTACTCAGTGCTGATGCTGACTTTCTCTTACTGTTGATTCCAACACCAGCAAAGATCAGAGAGACTCCAGTATTCTCCTAGAAATCTGCACTTTCTGCTCTGAGCCAGCCACGCAGAGCCAGTAGTTTTCTGATTTTTGACGTTGATTGCCTGTTTCTCGGGGGAACATAGAATTTCACCCATTTGGAGCTCCAGGCCAGAAGCTACGGGCCACAGACTTTCTTTATTACTGATGGGATGTTTTCTTAATGCCTGTGAATGAGTAAGTTAATGAGCTGAGCAAGTTGGTCCCGTTATAGATCTGCAGATCAGGCCATCACAGATTAGGTTGTCATCACCATCATACTACCTCTGAGAAGAGAATAAGCCAGGTAGGTATAGGCCTGCCAGTCTAACATTAGGTGTGGCTAAGTTGTTTGAGGCTACAGTACAAAATAAAGTCACCAATTCGCCAGTAAGGCCTGGGTTAATGAAGGACAGTCAGCAAGAATTTCTGAAAAGATAAACACAAATTTCCTGGAGATTTTTTTGGAGGAAATGATGTGTAGTGAGAAAGGAAATGCGGTGGGGTTGTGTATCTGCATTTTCAAAGAGCATTTGATGATGCCATGTGAAAGAGTTGTTGGATGAAAGTTGAAGCTCATGGTAACATAGCGACAGTGGATGGGTAAGCATGGATCAGATGGTAGTTGAACAGAAAGCAGAGAGTACTGGCTAATGGATTTTTTTTGAATCGGATGGATGTAAACAGCCCACCAGTGAGCTGTGTTGCGATCGTTTCTCTTCCTAGTATATGTAAATGATCTGGACTTGGGGGAGGGTGGGGGGGGGGGGGGGGGGGGGGTGTCAGTATCTACAGATGACAGAAAAATAGGCAGCCTGGTTCTCAGGAGAACATGAAGGTCAGTGGATTGCCCAGGAAGTAACACTGCAAGTCAGTGTCATGCTGTCAAGCAAGTGTACTTCCAGACAGGAATTGAAAGATCTTGCAGGTAGTACCTACAGGAGAGACAAATGATTCGTACAGATTACTGCCACTTGGCTTAACCTTTGCAGCCACGTTTTTCACTGGAGGATTTGTTTTGCTGAAGCAGATGTGTCTTTACCTGGATAACGGGCTCAAATAAGTCCATAGACATCAACCAAAGGGCTGGCTTACCTGGAAAGAATTAGGTATGTGTTGAATCAGAAGTTGCCCAGTTATGGTTGCTTTGTGTAGTGGAACAGTCATAAAAGGATCGTGTCGCTCGATAATTTGAATTCTCTTTGCCCTTCTGGGATGAAGAATTTCCTATTCTTGTTTATATGTGGAGGTTTGACAAAGGTTCTCCCTTGCAGGAGATCATTCAGCATTCTCCTTCATACGCCAGTAATGTACATAACAGCTGACGTAACTTGCACAAGGTTATAACATTGAGGTCTGCTGCACACTACTTCCCTATTTCAGTTCCCATTTTGATTTAAAGAGCCTCTACCGATATTTAAAATGCACGTGAAGTTGTGACTCGTACACCAGAGATAGCTCTGTGCGCTAAGAATAGTACGTGGTCTGGCCAGTGTCGGAAGAAGTTCATACATATAAATTGGCCACATGTACATTCTACACCTCCTCACAAGGATATATTTTATAGAATGCAGACGATAGGTTATTGTTTATACAATTGCATTTTTCAAAAATGATTGTATGTGTGATTTTTAGAATAGTGTTTTTGAGTATCTCAGTATTGCAAACCAACTCCGAGGGGTTCCGCATTGGAGGGCCACCAGTCTCATTCAGTCGCACCACACTGAATTCCCAGTCTCAGCCAAAGTGCTGCCTGGGCGTCGGATGGAGGCCCACGGGGAGGGGGAAATCTGAATTACAGAACGATGTCACTCATTGTCTAGCAGCTGGTTGGAGAATGCCATTGGCAGAGATATGAGAGCAGATTGCCTGCTTATCCTCCTGAATGCAAGATGTGCATGGCCCAGAAAGATGGGGGGGAAAGGGTGAAAGAGGCAATTTATACCCTCCATGCAAAGGGAAAAGCAAATGTTGGTTTGACAAATCTCAAACTTGCTGTAGAATGTCTGTCTAAAGTTTTTTTTGTTTATTGTGCAGTGATGATGATGACATTAACCCTATGTTTCTTTTTTCCAATACTTTCTCTGTGTTATTGACTATCTTAGCCCTTGCCATCTCTGCAGCCCTCTGCACAGCCTATCCAGTATTCTGCGACCTCTTGTCCCCAAGTTCTCCTGCCAGTCTCGCCTCCCCAGCAATACACTATGGTACATGTTATCATGTTCTGTATGTTTAGTTCTGCCTGTGTATGTCAATAGTTTTGCATGTGTGCCCATGCTCCCCTCGAGTCTTTTACAGAAGGGGCATAGATCAACTAGATAGTCAACATCTTTTCCCAAAGGTAGGAGAGTCTAAAACTCGAGGGCATAGGTTTAAGGTGAGAGAGGAGAGATACAAAAGGGTCCAGAGAGGCAATTTTTTGTCTTGAACAAGCTGCCAGGGGTAGTAGTAGAGATGGGTACAATTTTGTCTTTTAAAAAGCATTCAGACAGTTACATGGGTAAGATGGGTATAGAGGGATATGGGCCAAATGTGGGCAATTGGGACTAGCTTAATGGTTAAAAACGGGGCGGCATGGACAAGTTGGGCCGAAGGGCCTGTTTCCATGCTGTAAACCTCTATGACTCTAAGTAGTATTAAGGTTGGATATATAAAGGGTACTATTGGACCACAGGGGAGTGTTTGAGGAACATATTTTGCGGCACGGTAGCACAGTGGTTAGCACTGCTGCTTCACAGCTCCAGGGTCCCGGGTTCGATTCCCGGCTCGGGTCACTGTCTGTGTGGAGTTTGCACATTCTCCTCGTGTCTGCGTGGGTTTCCTCCGGGTGCTCCGGTTTCCTCCCACAGTCCAAAGATGTGCGGGTTAGGTTGATTGGCCAGGTTAAAAATTGCCCCTTAGAGTCCTGGGATGTGTAGGTTAGAGGGATTAGCGGGTAAATATGTGGGGGTAGGGCCTGGGTGGGATTGTGGTCGGTGCAGACTCGATGGGCCGAATGGCCTCCTTCTGCACTGTAGGGTTTCTATGATTCTATGATATAGCAGTTCCTGACATCTGCTTGGAATGACAGGGATGTAGGAATGTTGAGTCTTGTCCATGGTATCACGATTTTCAGCTGTTGTTCCCATGCAAATTGCCTCTACAGCTGAATCAGTTTCTGCCCTGAACACACTCGTGAAAATTCAACTACCATCTGCCTGTACAAAGTGCCGAACAGGATGTTTGCCCACTGAGATACACTATTAAAGTGTGGCCGAGGGACCTTGCTATGCTTCTTTCACTCCTCCTTCCTCCATCTGCCTCAAAACTAAACCTCCATTAATCATCTGTCATTCAAGTCATTGGCATTGTAAGCTTCACATCAATAAAAGTCACTGGAAAGCAACAATCTGCACCATGGAAATGAGCGTACCAATAATTTATAATTCACAGACATGCTCAGTTAACCGTATATCCCACTGACATAGTGGATGTAAATACACTTTCCACTATTGTACTGAGCCACACAGACCAGGAAGGTTTTGGGTTCAATTCTCGCTCTGAGCTGCATTAACTGATCTCAAAAGGGGCAGCTGTGTGGGTACTAAGACCTTCAACACCCCCAAGCTTGCAAAGGGGGAGGAAACTCAACCTGGGTTCCTACCCTGGATTCATAATCCAATGACTCCTTGAAAAGTGTGTGGATGTTCAGTGAGGATAAAGATTGGGTGCATCTGTTTCCCCACACTCACCTGCCACTCCATTTCCAACATTAACTGTACAGTCTTACATAAAGATCGCCACTTGTGTGAGGTCTTGAACTGTAACTTCACATGGGACAGCTCCTCAAAAGCGGGAAGAGAAGGGGAGTAGTGGCAGGGTGGCGCAGTGATTAACACTGCTGCTTCACAGCGCTAGGGACCCGGGTTCAATTCCTGCCTTGAGTCACTGTCTGTGCGGAGTCTGCACGTTCTCCCTATGTCTGTGTGGGTTTCCTCCGGGTGCTCTGGTTTCCTCCCACACTCCGAAAGACGTGCAGGTTAGGTGGATTGGCCATGCTAAATTGTCCCTTAGTGTCCAAAGATGTGCAGGTTAGGTGGATTGGCCATGCTAAATTGCCCCTTAGTGTCCAAAGATGTGTAGGTTAGGTGGATTGGCCATGCTAAATTGCCCCTTAGTGTTCAAAGATGTGTAGGTTAGGTGGATTGGCCATGCTAAATTGTCCCTTAGCGTCCAAAGATGTGTAGGTTAGGTGGATTGGCCATGCTAAATTGTCCCTTGGTGTCCAACGATGTGCAGGTTAGGTGGATTGGCCATGCTAAATTGTCCCTTAGTGTCCAAAGATGTGCAGGTTAGGTGGATTGGCCATGCTAAATTGCCCCTTAGTGTCCAAAGATGTGCAGGTTAGGGTGGATTGGCCATTCCAAAATGCCCCTTAGTGTCCAAAGATGTGCAGGTTAGGGGGATTGGCCGTGCTAAATTGCCCCTTAGTGTCCAAAGATGTGCAGGTTAGGTGGATTGGCCGTGCTAAATTCTCCCTCAGTGTACCCGAACAGGAGTGTGGCGACTGGGGGATTTTCACAGTAACTTCATTGCAGTGTTAATGTAAGCCTACTTGTGACACTAATAAATAAACTTTTTTTAAAAAGTAGAGTTCTGTATGGCTGCCTTCTACGTGGCTTTCTCATCAGCCTTTCTAACAGTAATTGACAGGATTTGTCAGTTCCTCAGAGTTATTGATCTCAAACACGTTAACAAAAAATGCATTTTCAGAATAAAGTTGCATGCAAAACATTTAAGCAGACTCAGTGATTCAAGCAACCAAAGTGGTCGTGGACATTTTTCAGAACCATGCCTCCAATAATTTGCTAATCATAGTGGGGGAAGTGTGTAAGCACGCTGTAGGACCCTGGAGATGCAGCATGGCATTCAGGTGAAAATGAACAGTTTATAAATTTATACTTGGCAGACTGATCAGCAATAGGACAGGCAGAAGCTACTCAAGAAGGAAAACGTTACCTGTGCATTATTGACACATCCCAAATTAGCTATGTTTCACACTGGCTTGCTCTGCTTGTGCCCTGAATTCAGTAAATTGTAATCGGGTGACCCACATAAAGTTGGGCTGGTGATGGCAGTGCTGTTTGTTTAATGCGGTCTCATTCAGTCACCAAAGTGCTTTCCAGGTTGTCGGACGAGTAAAAGTAAACCTGACAAAGTACTTGCAGGCGCATGATGATTACAGAGGTTTCTGTTTTGGAAGATGAGCCCAAGGTAGGTTCGGTATTGGGAGACTGGAAAGGGGAGCACGATTAGGTATTGGCCTCAACCTTACGGTTGGGATCAGGGTTCCAATCCAGCCTGAACGGTTGGGAGGAAAGTATTAGCTGCAAGAGTCCAATGCAAAGTGAGTTTGGGAAATGTCAATCCTGCTGACACACATGAAGCATATGTGATTTGGTACTAAATTGCAGCTTTACGCTGGCAGGAGGACGGTTATTTTAAAAAAATAGTGCAGAGGAGGATGCTCTTTTGAAGCTGGTACTCAGCTAGCTGTTCCTCAGGGGAATGCTTGATGGTGGCACAAGGAGCTGGCTGCAGCACTAACATTCCTCATTGTAACAAAGAAAAGGAAACTAGTGATAAGACCGTAAGACACAGGAGCAGAGTTAGGCCACTCGGCCCATCGAGTCTGCTCCCCCATTCAATCATGGCTGATATGTTTCTCATCCCCATTCTCCTGCCTTTTCCACATAATCCCTGATCCCCTTATTAATCAAGAACCTATCTAACTCTGTCTTAAAGACACTCAATGACCCGGCCTCCACAGCCTTCTGCGGGCAAAGAGTTCCACAGATTCACCACTCTCTGGCTGAAGAAATTCCTCCTCATCTCTGTTTTAAAGGATCGTCCCTTTAGTCTGAGGTTGTGCCCTCTGGTTCTAGTTTTTCCTACTAGTGGAAACATCCTCTTCACGTCCACTCTATCCAGGCCTCGCAGTATTCTGTAAGTTTCAATAAGATCCCCCCTCATCCTTCTAAACTCCGAGTACACACCCAGAGTCCTCAACCGTTCCTCATACAACAAGCTCTTTATTCCAGGCATCATTTCTTGTGAACCTCCTCTGGACCCCCTCCAAGGCCAGCACGTTCTTCCTTAGATACAGGGCCCAAAACTGCTCACAATACTCCAAATGGGGTCTGACCAGAGCCTTATACAGCCTCAGAAGTACATCCCTGCTCTTGTATTCTAGCCCTCTTGACATGAATGCTAACATTGCATTTGCCTTCCCAACTGCCAACTGAACTTGAATGTTAACCTTAAGAGAGTCCTGAACCAGGACTCCCAAGTCCCTTTATGCTTCAGATTTCCAAAGCCTTTCCCCATTTAGAAAATAGTCTACGCCTCTCTTCCTCCCAAAGTGCATAACCTCACTTTGCCACATTGTATTCCATCCGCCACTTCTTTGCCCACTCTCCGAGCCTGTCCAAGTCCTTCTGCAGCCTCCCCATTTCCTCAACACTGCCCATGCCTCTACGTATCTTTGTATCATCCGCGAATTTACCAACCATGCCCTTAGTCCCATCTTCCAGATCATTAATGTATGGAGTGAAAAGTTGCAGTCCCAGCACTGACCCCTGTGGAACACCACTAGTCACCAGTTATTCCCATTCTCTGCCTTCTGTCTGTCAGCCAAATGAATTTCCCATGCTTGTGTGCAAGGTTGTGCATAGTTTTCACTTAGAAAGCCACCGTAGAATCATAGAAACCCTACAGTGCAGAAGGAGGCCATTCGGCCCATCGAGTCTGCACCGACCACAATCCCACCCAGGCCCTACCCCCATATCCCTACATATTTACCCGCTAATCCCTCTAACCTACACATCTCAGGACACTAAGGGGCAATTTTAGCATGGCCAATCAACCTAACCTGCACATCTGTGGGAGGAAACCGGAGCACCCGGAGGAAACCCATGCAGACACGAGGAGAATGTGCAAACTCCACACAGACAGTGACCCAAGCCGGGAATCGAACCCCGGTCCCTGGCGCTGTGAAGCAGCAGTGCTAACCACTGTGCTACCGTGCCGCCCATTTACTTCCATCATTTCTCATCGGCTAATATTAATTAACAAAAAGGGCACTCACTCAGTTCTTGTTGCAGTAGAAATCATCTTTGGAAGCTGGGGCTTCAAGCAGAATGGGTGCAGGAATAAGTCTCATGTGAAATGGGTTTTGGCAGTCTTCACAATTTCCACAGCACGAATCACCCCTCGTTGTCTGCAATCTTGCTCTTAGCTATCATAATGTGTCTGGTCGGGGGATTAGAATAGACCTCACTCGGCTGTTCTGAGATTGGAGCTAAGGGATAATACGGGAGCAAAGTTGAGGAAGATTTCTTCTGCATCTAACCATACTAAAATGAACTTGGTCCACCCCATTACTAATATCCCAAACCTTGGTAAGCAAAGAAATCGTTCTTTAAAGTGTTCGCTACTGTGTTTCCAATGAGAATACAGTTTCCAGATGGTCAAGTGCTGCAATCTGCCTCTTGCCAGAGTATGTAGCTGCTGTTAGCAGGCACTTCATAAAGAGTACAGCTTTAACTTCCGTTTGATGCACTCACTTGCTCAACGAGCTGTGTGACTGGGTTCGCCACCCCTGACTCTACATGGGAGGGGTGCATCCTATGAACCTTGTGCCAATGATAAATTTTGGGGTCAAATTTCACAGTGCTGGGACTGGTATTGCAGGGTGGGATTTTCCGGCCATGCTCCCCTGAAACCGGAAAAACCTGCCCAATGTCAACGGCTCCGATTCCCGTGGCGGGCGGAACAGGAAAATTCTGCCCCGCAGCCTTTACGTAACTTACTGGACAAAATGTTCAGTGCGATTATATCCCCTTGACCAGATTCAGAAGCATAATTGATAGTTCCTGAAACATTTATTTATCAGAAATGAGCTGTATACTTAAAACTGAATGAGTGGCGAACATTGACATCCATTAATAAATGTAGCTTCAAATCTGAAAATTGCAGTCAGCAAACACATTTTGGGGAGACAAGGTGGTCTTGGAGCTATAACAGAATTTATGATCCAGTATTTCTTTGTAGTTCCTACACTGCATGACATATCCATTAGTAGAATGGCTGTGACACTCAGAAAATAAAAGTCATTCTGTGGGAGCGTATGTCAATCCCATCCTCAGCCAATGTCCACACGTGCACTTCTAGCCAGACTCCCTAGACTCGGAGCAGGAATCATGGATGCTGTTTCTTCTTCTATCTTGAGGTTCAGAAGTCAATTCTAATGATTCTATCTCCACCCCGACTATGATCAGTTAACTCGGCATAGACAAGGATAGAAACCTGGCAACTTCCCACTCGATATGATTGTACTGCTTATGAAATAGACTTGGTGAGCCTTTGGGAGAGCTTCTTCACAGCTCTTAGCCAATTTATTAAACAGTGTTCTAATTGCAAAACCGATCAGATTGATTATCTGTTGCTGCAGCAGATTTTCCATGATCCAGATTGAGGGGAGCTGTATCATGGTGAATTGTTGCAGAATGTGATGTGTTTCAAGTGTGGATCATTCCTTATCACAACCTCTCGCTGCCTGTTAAAGTCATACTTCATTCCACACGCTCTCAATGCACTAGTATAATCTAGTTTGCTAGAATCGTAGAATCCCTACAGTGCAGAAAGAGGCCATTTGGCCTATTGAGCCTGCACTGATCACAATGCCACCCAGGCCCTATCCCCATAACCTCATGTATTTACCCTGCTAACCCCCTGACACTAAGGGGCAATTTAGCAAGGCCAATCCACCTAACCACATCTTTGGACACTAAGGGGCAATTTAGCATGGCCAATCCACCTAACCTCCGCATCTTTGGACACTAAGGGACAATTTAGCATAGCCAATCCACCTAACCCGCACATCTTTGGACACTAAGGGACAATTTAGCATAGCCAATCCACCTAACCCGCACATCTTTGGACACTAAGGGACAATTTAGCATAGCCAATCCACCTAACCTGCACATCTTCGGACACTAAGGGACAATTTAGCATAGCCAATCCACCTAACCCGCACATCTTTAGAATCTTAAACAAAAAAGCCATCCGCTGAACATGGATTTGAAGATGTTGTCATGGCATTGCCAGTGCTGGAAGTGGTCTCCTATTCCTGCATCATTAAAGGACCCAGGTCCTGCTTCATAGCCTCAGTTCATTTCTGCCCAGGTAAAGGGTCTCTGCAGATTGATTCGGACAGTCAAAGATTGAGGTAAAGTCTCTTGATGGAGTTGGGTTTGATTCAACAGAAGTTAGAGCACAAGTATTTATGTTCTCACACCGGCCAAGAATAAGTACTGAATGGACTCTTCCACCCAGTACGTAATGACCATGTCAACTGGTTCATTTCAATAGGCTCGCTCCTGGAATAAAATAACAAACCAATGTTATAGCAAATATCTTAATTGGTTCACAATTATCGCCATCACTGTCATCCAAATAAAGTAAAGCAGATACACAAAGACTTTGGTACAGATTGGAATTTTACATCCAGCACTTGAGTTTCAGTTAGCTGTGGTCATGTCGAACACGCTTCAGCACTGACCTATGCAAGACATTGCCTGCGAACGAAGCTTCTGTAGTTAGCATTAACACGTCTGCACCATTGTAAGAGCAAAATACTCCACATCCTGGAAACCTGAAATCGAATCAGAAAATGCTGGAAATGTGCATCAGCATCTATGGAGAGAGAGAAACAGCGGCAACACTTCGAGTTGGTGCCATTTTAAGAAGAAAAACACTCGCTAGTTTCTCCCACCACAGAGACTGCCAGACTTGCTGAGTATTTCTCAGATTTTCTGTCCGCATCATTGCCCACTAAATGAATTCATCTTATGTTGGTGGTATTGTTCTGACTGCCTGTTTTACACCCCAACTAATATTTTGTTCCATTTATGTCAATGGAACTGATTCTTGGATGGGGCATATAATGAGCATCTGACTCAATAATTTCCACCATGTGCTATTACCCAAGACAAATTTTTATTCCTTTATATATGGTACAATAAAATATCTAATTTGGTTGTCAACTAAGCACAATGTAGAGCATGTTGTGGCCCATTCATATAATGCACCGAAGGAATGGCTACACTGTTTTCCATATTATTTGGAACAAGTTGAGTACAGTAAGCCTAAGAAATGCAGTTGTTACCGGTTGGATGTCACCGCCCATGTACCAGCACTAACTGATGGCATGAATTCAACATCATTAGTTAATGATGTGCTGGTTAGGTGGATCGGCCATGCTAAATTCCCCCTCAGTGTACCCGAACAGGTGCCGGAGTGTGGCAACTAGGGGATTTTCACAGTAACTTCATTGCAGCGTTAATGTAAGCCTACTTGTGACAAATATATAAAATAATATCAGATATTGGCCAGGTTCAGGTGACAGCAAGTAGTCTCTGGAACCATCTGGCACTGAAGGTGTTTTTCTGAGACTTATTTGCAGTAATTTCCCACTACCATTACCAAATGAATATTGGCACAATAGCATCAGTTGCAATGACCAGCACTGAATTTCATGTAAACTGAGGGTTCCTCGTGGCAGATGTTCCCTTCAGAGAGGAATGTTTCTGCTCGAGAATTCTGCTCCATATACTTCATATTGTTTTCCTACAGGGATAGTCTAATCTATTGTATCTTAGCATAAAACAGGATATCAATCTCCTTTATAAACATGGGAATTAGGGTGTTTACCCTGACTAGCATCCAATAAATTATCTCTTCAATGAGACGGATTCAGACTTGGCAGAATCACCAATAGGGTTGATCCCTTCTCCAACAATACAAAGCAGAACTCTTCAGCCAGTGGAGACCCAGGGCTCCACCTCTGAACGTCTGGACATGCCGGAGCAGAATTCCCCCGGAGGGGTTGTTGGAAGGGGAAAGGGGACATGATGGACACAGGGAGAAGGAAGATGACGATGAACTGATAATGATGCATGACTGGACCAAAGCTGTAAATACAGAGATATTGTACAAAGCCTAACCGTACCTAACCCTGGAGTAGAGGCCTTTTTCCAAATCTCTCCCATCACACCAGACAACATGCCTGAAGTTCCTCATTATCATTTTGCTGTGACGCATGATCACAACAGTTTTAGGGCAATGTGCAAATTGTTGGCATATAACCCTAAATTCGACTGTGCAGGATTAGCAAACTCCCCATCGCTAGCAAAGAGTCTGCCCATGGCTGAATTAAATATCAGCATGTAACACCTCCAGCTGCAGTCGGCTCAACTGCTCAGTACACTTATTTGTTTTAAAAGCAATTATTGAAAGTCCCCGATGAGATCTAATAGGGGCGGCACAGCTGTTAGCACTGTTGCCTCACAGCGCCAGGGATCCGGGTTCGATTCCCGGCTTGGGTCACTGTCTGTGCGGAGTCTGCATGTTCTCCCCGTGTCTGCGTGGGTTTCCTCCCACAATCTGAAAGATGTGCTGGTTAGGTGGATTGGCCATGCTAAATTCTCCCTCAGTGTACCCGAACAGGCACCAGAGTGTGGCGACTAGGGGATTTTCACAGTAACTTCATTGCAGTGTTAACGTAAACCTATCTGTGACACAAATAAATACACTAAACTAATATTCTTGGCATTACTTCCAACTACCCAGTGGATGCTTGTTATCACTATGGAGATCTGATGGGGGAAGGGCCATGAATTCCATTCTAAGTTATTGGACAGTAGCCGTCTTTGTGGTTCCATTCTTACTTACAAAGCCAATGCTCAGAGTGGACCAGGCAAAGCCAAATCCATCTTGCTTGCTCCAAAAACCAATTTCCAATTGAATCCAACTTGAGGTCTCCACAAGAGAGACAAACAAGATCCAAGCTGACAAGAGAAGGCATTGTCACCCCGTCTTGGGCTTGATCCTGACTGAGATTGGTGCTGCCTATCTAGTGGTCTCCATAGCAGAGTTCGCATTTCCAAAGCAATACAAATCACCGAGACTTTGCACCTTGTGTAGTGGTCACAGGAGAGTAATGTTATAAAGCGGGGATTGATCCCCTCCCTGAGAACTAACACCTAGCCACTCAAAGAGGAGTACCTCTCCCTATAATCTGTTAAAAGTGAGTGTGAAGTGGTATGATCTGCTTTTCAGCAACTTTTAGTGGTTAAATCAAAATAACTTCCTGAGACTCTCTCTTTAAAATCAACAAAAACACTTTATTTATCTAACTAACAGTGATCAGGTTAACTAAACTATTAATAAACCGGATAAAACATGATTCTAATAGAATGGTGTTCCGATGAATACAATTCCCACTCATTAACACAGTAGAATTTAGTCACTCTCAAAGTTACAACCAGGTTTGTAATATTCAGTCTTCTTTGCTATCTTCACTATCAAGATGAGGCTTTCTTTTAAGACATAAATGAGGCCATGAGAGCTAGCAGTCCTCTCTCTCAGAGCTATGAACGGTAGCAGGTGCTCTCCTGTTTGTCTCACTGCCCCCCATCTCTTCTACCCCTGATGACATCTCAATATTTTCCACCCTAGGATTGGTTCTCAGGTTACCAAAACATCAATTTCAAAGCTAATAGGTTACTGGTAGCTAAGTGCCTAATTTAAAATGATTAGCTAAAATTTGAATGAGCCTGTTGTCTTGGCAACACGACTGTTTGGCCTTTGATGCAATGTCAGTCTGTGTACTGGCACCGCATGCAAAAACGCTGCTTTCCATTCTAGCATTTTACAATTTCACAAACGCCAAATTCTAACATTTTAAACTCAACTTTGCAACAGTAACATATCAGAATATAGTCTCTTGTAACGTTTTCCATCATTGAGAAGTAAACTACTGCAGCTGTCAATCTGCTCCACCACTTCCTCAGCTTGAACTTGGAATGTTTCTCTAAATTACAGGTCTGTGTAAATATAAGCTGCTGTTGTCTAATAACACTTGCCAGTCTTATATTTCAGCAAGCCAAGGGTGCTAGCATCCAGTTCCTTGTTGGTCCCTCCTTGTCCTTTGAATCAATCAGTGGAATAATGTTAGTACTACAAGTGGAAGGCATGTGCATCCCCACTGTTGTGCCACATTTTCATGCGTTGTCTGCACATTATTTCCCTACAGCCTATCAAGCTGAGTTTTTACTCCAATATTGTGTGAAGTATGTAGATAATTTTTCAGAATACCGTTGAATTTGTATGTTGGGTAACTAATCGTGCAGGGCTTTTTCCAAGCAATATGAAAAACGTTGCTTCCGCACTTCTTTCATGTTCGCACGTTAACGGGGAGTTCTGCGTAAAGCATCTGCATCTTGGTTACCCAACATACAAGACACATTTGCAGAGTCAACTAAGACATCAGTACTTGCAACATTCAAGTTTGAGTGTGGACATTTTGGGAGGAAGAGGGCACATGCACAAAATGGAGGAGAGATACTGGAAGGCTTATCTGTACTTTTCAGTAGAACAGCTAAGGCAAAGAGGAGAGCTGATACAGACGTTCAAAATTCTGAAGGTTTTGATCAGATAAAACAAAAAAATTGCTATTTGGTGAGTCAGTAACCAAAGTACATGAACCATCAGCAAAAGAGCAAGGCAGAAGTTAGGACACTTTTTTTTTCTTTTAAACAGAGTTGTTTAAACAGAATATCCAACCAGAAAATTGGATGGAAGCAGAATTTGCAATAGGGAAGTGGATAAATATTTTAAATGGAGAATGTAAAATGGGCATGTGGAAAGGGCAAAGGTTTTCAAATCCAGGCATTGATAGACTGAATGACCTATATGATAAAAATTCTCTGATTCTGCAGAATTATTCCAGCACTTAAAAATCATAGACCTAAACCACAAACTTCATTTGTTTTTTTGAACTGAATATGTAAATATAGGACCAACAGGATTACGTAGTTTATCCCTCTAGCATGACATTTTTTTATTCAGGTATCCTTTGTAAATGACAAACTTTATCTCCATCATTTGTGTATGCTGGGTGCAAAATTAAGGGGATTAGCATAAATCCGCAAATAGTTTGTGTTTGCGAGCTTGCTTAATCAGATCTGTAGTTGGAGTGGTGAAGATGACGGTTGGCTAATTCTATTTCTATCTGCAAACTAGCCTGAAGAACTTGGCAACCAGTTCGGGCAGATGTGCCTCAGCCGTCAAGGTTCCACTGAAGCTGCCGAGACGACCTCTGCTGTATTTCAAGCCCCAGTGATATCCCAGCAGCCTGGCTACATCATAGCTTCGCCAGGGCAGTCTCTGTCTGCACCTCCCTACTCGGCATCTGGACATCCCACAACTCAGCAGGTGCTTCAGCCTCAGGGTTACATACAGTCTCCCCAGCAGGTATTTCTTCCCCGCCCCCCCACCCCCAACGCACATTTCCGCTGTTCCGAATGTGAGAGCAAATTATCGGGCGCCCATCTGAATTGATTTGCAATGTTGTATCTGAAACTCATCAGTAAAGGTTAAGCAGAGTTTCCTTGTGGCTTTGTGAGTGAACCTATTGTCCAGGGTAGTACCCCAGCTGCACAGACCAAGAAGATCCTCGGTTCATTCCTCACGTGCTGATCTTGGCTACAGTGGTGCTACTGTGATGAGCCTAAAGTTCCTCTGGACTGGAGAGAACATCACCAGGTGGGAAAACAAGATCCCTGGTTCGTTTTAACTTCTTCCCTTCCTGGTTTTCACGAGGCAGAGGGGGGGTTAAACATTGAGACCTATGTTGTTGCAAAGATATCAGTGGGTATATGCTGACTTCATTGTGGTGCTTTCACTCACATCTTGCCACCTCCACCAAACTCAACTTGTTCACAGATTTTTAACAATCTTAGTAGGTGACTGGGTTCCACATTAAGGTTATAACATGACTAGTTACATCTGGGTTTAAATCCAACCCAAAATAGAATCATAGATTGCCTACAGTACAGAAGGAGGCCATTGGGCCCATCCAGCCTGCACCGACCACAATCCCACCCAGGCCCTATTCCCATAACCCCGTGTATTTGCCCTGCTAATCCCCTGACTCTACGGGGCAATTTAGAATGGCCAATCCTCCTAAGCCTCACATCTTTGGACTGATGCTGGGATGATTTGTGTGTGTGCTCTATAGAAGGGTTCTGTGTAGAATAAGCTTATAAGACCATACAAAATAGGAGCAGGAGTAGGCTGTTCAGCCCTTCGAGCCTGCTCCGCCATTCAATAGGATCATGGCTGATCCGACATTCCTCACATCCACTTTCTTGCCTTTTCCCGTAACCCTCGATTCCCTTACTGATCAAAAATCTATCTCAGCCCTCAATATACACAGGGACTCTGTCCCCACACCTCTCTGTGGCAAGGAGTTCCAAAGACTCACAACCCTCTGGGACAAGAAATTCATAGAATCCCTATAGTGCAGAAGGAGGACATTCGGTCCATCAAGTATCACTGACTCTCCGACAGAGTATTTTACCCAGGCCCCATCCCTGTAACCCCACATATTTATCCTGCTAATTCCCCTAACCTTTTAATCTTTGGATACTAAGGGTCAGTTTACCATGGCCAATCCACCTAACCTACACATTTTTGGACACTAGGGGACAATTTAGCATGGCCAATCCACCTAACCTACACATCTTTGGACTGTGGGAGGAAACCGGAGCACCCGGAGGAAACCCACACAGACACGGGGAGAACGCGCAAACTCCACACAGACAGTCATCCGAGGCTGAAATTGAACCCGGGTCCCTGGCGCTGTGAGACAGCAGTGCTAACCCACTGTGCCATCCTGAAATTCCTCCTCATCTCAGTCTTAAATTGGTGACCCTTTATTCTGAGACTCTGCCCTCTGGTCCTAGACTCTCCCATGAGGGGAAACATCCTCTCAGTGTTTACCCTGTCAAGCCCCTAAAGATTCCTATGCATATATATATATATATATATTAATATATATATATTATATATATATATAAATATAAATTGAGAAGCCATGGTGAAGGGCCAAAGGACAGCATCAATGTTGCAAACAACAACTTGCATTTATATAATGCCTTTAATGTAGTAAAGTTTTTCAAGGCGCTTCACAAGGCTGAAACAAAAAAGGAGGCACTGTGCCAGGTAACTGAAAGGAATTTCCATGTTTCTGCCACACTCCCATTGCTCTTGACGTACATTTGCACATAGTCGATGGTGGCAACCTGAAACAAGTAACAGAGCCCCAGACAGCAGCATCTCATTCCTCATGAGTAAACTGTTGCAGTTCTACTTAGCAGAGCAAGCTGCAATTCATGGGGTTTGTGGAGATTGAAAGAGAATCCAGATCTTGTGGTATGTACCCTATATTTAGATATTACCCTGATTCTACACAAATGCATAATAGGACTATAATGACCATGTAGTACCAACTAAGTAGCTAATGTACCCTGTGTTCTTTTCACAGGAGAATCCACTTAGCTGAAACTGGAGAGCACTCACCAAATAATGCCCGTCAAGATCTCTGCTTGAACTAGACATCAGCACAAAAGCGCACAGTACGGCGGAAGTAGCTAGTTATATTGGGAAGGCACAGAGCTGAGGGAAGGTTAATGAGGGGAAGTGGTACAAGGCAGAGACCCAGGATATTGCGTGGAAGTGCACGTCTTAGTGGGCCTGCTTTTCCACAGAGGGCTGGTACACCACTAGAAACACATGAGATTGTCTGAGTAGCCTGGGTGAGTTCAACATCCAGGCAGGCACTTCCGTCTCCGACTTGCATGATGTCTTCGAACAATAGTCATCTGCACTTCAGTTTGTTGTGGCGCACGTGAGCTGCATCTGCATCACTGTATTTGTATGCAGCAAAGTAAAGTCACCATCATCCCAGACACCGTCAGCTGCTCTCCCCTTTGAGGGGGAGAGCTGACTGGTGGTGATTTAACCTGAGAATCACAGCGCCTCAGGCGAGGGGAAAGCATGAGCAGGAGGGACCCTCATGAATAACCTCAATATGGGAATTGAACCCATGCTGTTGGCATCACTCTGCATCTATGCACAATAGAAACATCTGTCATGAATGTTCCCATGTCTCTCGGATCAGCCCCAAAATGCAATCATGCCAGTTTTAATAAGCTTGGAGTCTGGTTAAAAGCAGTCATGAAGGAGGGGCTCATACACCCCATAAATGCCCACTGACCTATGCACAGACAGATGGGCAGGCATCGTAAGGAAATGCCCTCCAGCTGTGCCATGTGTAGATGACTATAGAGATTCTTTGCATTCAGGTCGGTGACAATTCTGGAACCTTCATGTTGCTCTGCAAGAGTAAAACCACGACTGCAGTTGTGGCTGTAGAGTCAGAGGGGCCTGGCAGTGATGCAGGTTCAAAAGAGTTAGTCACAGACATGGACACTGGTCTTCTGTACCTCCTGTAGCTGACCAGTTATGCAGCCACCTGCCAGTGCCACACAACTGGGAAACCATTCATTCGAATGATACATACACATTAGAAATTGCACAACATACAAGGATAATGCATTAAATGAGGACATTAAACTGTGTAACACCACATGATTCAGTTGATTCACTTTTGATATATTTTGCAATCTGCAATTCTTCATTGTGCAGATAAAGATAGAATAGCAAACAGCTCAAAGTATCAGCCTCAGTAACATGGGCATGGTGGCGGAACAGTGTATGAGAAGGCTCAGGGAAAATAACAAGCCAAAGTAACTCAATGCCTAGATCACCGTGTGGGTGTCAGAAAGGCCTCAGTGACAGTAACGTTCAATTCCAACCTTGGGTGACAATTAATGTGGAGTTTGCACGTTCTCCCCGTGTCTGTGTGGGTTTCCTCTGGGTGCTCTGGTTTCCTCCCACACTCCAAAGACATGCAGGTTAGGTGGATTGACTATGCTAAATTGTCCCTTAGTGTCCAAAGATGTGTAGGTTAGGTGGATTGACTATGCTAAATTGTCCCTTAGTGTCCAAAGATGTGTAGGTTAGGAGGATTGGCCATGCTGAATTGCCCGAGTGTCTAAAGATGTGTAGGTTAGGTGGATTGGCCATGCTAAATTATGATGTGGAGATGCCGGCGTTGGACTGGGGTAAACACAGTAAGAAGTTTAACAACACCAGGTTAAAGTCCAACAGGTTTATTTGGTAGCTTTTGCTACCAAATAAACCTGTTGGACTTTAACCTGGTGTTGTTAAACTTCTTACCATGCTAAATTACCCCTTAGTATCCAAAGATGTGCAGGTTAGGTGGATTGACCATGTACACGGGCATAGGGCAAGGTGGTGAGCCTGGGTAAGATGCTGTTTGGGAGAGTCGGTGCAGACTCACTGGGCCGAATGGCCTTCCTCTGCACTGGATTCTTTGGTGCTATGGTTAAAGTTCATGACAGCAGTGACCTTTGCTGTTGCTGATGGTGCAGTGCAGATGACTGACTTTCCCCATAGATCAGGTAGCATTTCTACTTCAGTATTCACCGTGACCCTTGAGCCTCCTTGAATGATGTTCCTTCATCACACCCAGGGTGCTGACTGTTGTACCTGATCTAGTAGCTGTGGGGAATTGCATATCATGCTGTTTCTTTGTACCCCGACTGCCCTCTTTTGCTCCGCCACAATATTCCTGCCAATGTTTGTTACACCTGACACACTCTGATAGCAAGTTGTAAATTGAAAATCTTTCCATCAACTGATTGGAATACAGTGCCTACTTTTCAATTTGACTGTGCAACTGCAGAATGATGTGCCTGTTTGTTACAAATGACTTTGCAAAAGGCTTTAAGTAACACAAAAATCCCTCATCATATATTTCATTCATAGTTGTTCCATTTTCAGAACAGCAATAAAGTTTGGTGTATACGCCACAGGCAGCAGGAGCAGGTTGAAGCTCTTTGGAAAGATTTTAGACGATACCTTGCAAACCATGTGACCTCTACCACCTAGAAGGAGTAGGGCAAAAGGCTCATGGGAACACTGCCACCTCCAGTTGCACACCATCAGGACTTAGAAAGATATCACCATTCTTTCTTCATTGCTTGGTCAAAATCCCACCTGAACAACACTGTGGGTGCCTGCACCATATGGATTAAAGTGGTTCAAGAAGATAGCTCACCACCACCTCCAGGGCAGTTAGGGATGGGGTTAAATCTCAGTCATGCCTTACCCCCAGAATTTTAAATGTTAGAAGCACAAATGTGCATGACCTGATTTAGGGGTTTATGATTTTCTGATGCACAATTTGGAGGCAAAAACCTCATAGAAACCATTTGAATAAAATCACCTCAAAATCACCCCCTAGTTTGGGGGGAGGTTTAACACAGATATCAGAAGGACATATTTTACACAGAGGGTGGTGGGGGCCTGGAATGCGCTGCCAGGCAAGGTGGTGGAGGCGGACACACTGGGAACGTTTAAGACTTATCTAGATAGCCATATGAATGGAGGGATACAAAAGAATGGTCTAGTTTGGACCAGGGAGCGGCACGGGCTTGGAGGGCCGAAGGGCCTGTTCCTGTGCTGTACTATTCTTTGTTCTTTATGCTAATGTCTCTTCCAAAAATATAACCCTGTAAATGCTACACCGAGGTCTTGCTGCATATCATGTCGGCGGCGCACCCCCACTGCAGGTTACCTGGCAGCGAGGGGCACGTTTGACAGGAAACCCCATTAACAACGACGGGGCCATGAGGTCCCGCCACCAGCGAGCAGCACACTGCCTCCCACCACCGCAGAGAGGGAGAAAAATCCCTCCCCCTTGTCTACCTCCTGAATATACAACTGACCCCACTCAAACCCCAACTCCCCCGACACGACCTGACCAGCGCCCCCGACTCAACTTGACTAGCCCTCAGCTCCCACCCTGACCCACTGACTCCCAACCCCCGCCCCCCCCAACCTAATTAACTGTCGCCACCCAACTGCGCCCAACCTGACTACCCCGACCCACTCACCTACTTGTCACCATATCCCCTTCCCCTCTTAACTCACCCACTGTACTTGCTTACCTTACCCGCTCTATCCACCTTACGCACCTGCTTGCCTTCTGTCCATTGTTTTTCAAATGACCTTTGGAACATTTAAACTCTTGACTTCCCAGAAAATGGCAGCTCGTGCCATAAAAAGGAGGCCCGATTTCCACGTGAATTCTCTTTGCTGCTCCCGCCAAGGCTTTCTTGCACTAGGTTCTGCAGCATCCTCCATTGCAAGATTGCGCTGAAGAATCGGACAAAAGTCGCATGTGTATTTCTTGTCCCGGTCCTGAATGGAAGATTTGGGCTTGTGACTTGTTGTGACTGCTTGTGACTTACTGTACCTCCAGTGTACAGAGCAGAGAGCTTTCATCAGATGGCCGGATTTTCTTGAGTGCCATGCATATATCCATGTGAACACAGTAAGAGTTTTAACAACACCAGGTTAAAGTCCAACAGGTTTATTTGGTAGCAAATACCATTAGCTTTCGGAGCGCTGCTCCTTCGTCAGATGGAGTGAAGCAGCGCTCCGAAAGCTAATGGTATTTGCTACCAAATAAACCTGTTGGACTTTAACCTGGTGTTGTTAAAACTCTTACTGTGTTCACCCCAGTCCAACGCCGGCATCTCCACATTATATCCATGTGGTCATGAGACTTCCATTCAA
Organism: Mustelus asterias; assembly: GCF_964213995.1. Taxonomy (NCBI): domain Eukaryota; kingdom Metazoa; phylum Chordata; class Chondrichthyes; order Carcharhiniformes; family Triakidae; genus Mustelus; species Mustelus asterias. The sequence continues at coordinate 2,733,893 of NC_135834.1, read as the reverse complement.
CCACATGGCCTCTGAATGGAAAGAATTTGAAATCAGTTCACTTTCAGGTGGAGACTCTCTCACAATCCATCACGCAAACCAGCCTCCCATCCATTGACTCTGTCTAAACTTCCAGCCGCCTCGGAAAAGCAGCCAGCAGAATTAAGGACCCCACGCACCCCGGACATTCTCTCTTCCACCTTCTTCTGTCGGGAAAAAGATACAAAAGTCTGAGGTCATGTACCAACCGACTCAAGAACAGCTTCTTCCCTGCTGCCGTCAGACTTTTGAATGGACTTACCTTGCATTAAGTTGATCTTTCTCTACACCCTAGCTATGAGTGTAACACTACATTCTGCACTCTCTCGTTTCCTTCTCTATGAACGGTATGCTTTGTCTGTATAGTGCACAAGAAACAATACTTTTCACTGTATCCCAATACATGTGACAATAAATCAAATCAAATATTAAGTTGATCTTTCTCTACACCCTAGCTATGACTGTAACACTACATTCTGCACCCTCTTCTTTCCTTCTCCCCTCTGTACTCTATGAACTGTATGCTTTGTCTGTATAGTGCGCAGGAAACAATACTTTTCACTGTATCCCAATACATGTGACAATAATAAATCAAATCAAATATTAAGCTGATCTTTCTCTATAGATAAATCCCCTGGTCCGGATGGGATTTATCCAAGGATTCTCTGGGAGGCAAGAGAAGTGATTGCAGAGCCTCTGGCTCTGATCTTCAGGTCGTCGTTGGCCTCTGGTATAGTACCAGAAGATTGGAGGTTAGCGAATGTTGTCCCATTGTTTAAGAAGGGGAACAGAGACTTCCCCGGGAATTATAGACCGGTGAGTCTCACTTCTGTTGTCGGCAAGATGTTGGAAAAAATTATAAGGGATAGGATTTATAGTTATTTGGAGAGTAATGAATTGATAGGTGATAGTCAGCATGGTTTTGTGGCAGGTAGGTCGTGCCTTACTAACCTTATTGAGTTTTTTGAGAAAGTGACCAAGGAGGTGGATGGGGGCAAGGCAGTGGACGTGGTATATATGGATTTTAGTAAGGCGTTTGATAAGGTTCACCATGGTAGGCTTCTGCAGAAAATGCAGATGTATGGGATTGGGGGTGATCTAGGAAATTGGATCAGGAATTGGCTAGCGGATAGGAAACAGAGGGTGGTGGTTGATAGTAAATATTCATCATGGAGTGCGGTTACAAGTGGTGTACCTCAGGGATCTGTTTTGGGGCCACTGCTGTTTGTAATATTTATTAATGATCTGGATGAGGGTATAGTTGGGTGGATTAGCAAATTTGCTGATGACACCAAAGTCGGTGGTGTGGTAGACAGTGAGGAAGGGTGTCGTAGTTTGCAGGAAGACTTAGACAGGTTGCAAAGTTGGGCCGAGAGGTGGCGGATGGAGTTTAATGCGGAGAAGTGTGAGGTAATTCACTTTGGTAGGAATAACAGATGTGTTGAGTATAGGGCTAACGGGAGGACTTTGAATAGTGTGGAGGAGCAGAGGGATCTAGGTGTATGTGTGCATAGATCCCTGAAAGTTGGGAATCAAGTAGATAAGGTTGTTAAGAAGGCATATGGTGTCTTGGCGTTTATTGGTAGGGGGATTGAATTTAGGAGTCGTAGCGTTATGTTGCAACTGTACACAACTCTGGTGCGGCCGCACTTGGAGTACTGTGTGCAGTTCTGGTCCCCACATTACAGGAAGGATGTGGAGGCTTTGGAGAGGGTGCAGAGGAGGTTTACCAGGATGTTGCCTGGTATGGAGGGGAGATCCTATGAGGAGAGGCTGAGGGATTTGGGATTGTTTTCGCTGGAAAGGCGGCGGCTAAGAGGGGATCTTATTGAAACATATAAGATGATTAGAGGTTTAGATAGGGTGGATAGTGATAGCCTTTTTCCTCTGATGGAGAAATCCAGCACGAGGGGGCATGGCTTTAAATTGAGGGGGGTAGTTATAGAACCGATGTCAGGGGTAGGTTCTTTACCCAGAGGGTGGTGAGGGATTGGAATGCCCTGCCAGCATCAGTAGTAAATGCGCCTAGTTTGGGGGCGTTTAAGAGATCCGTAGATAGGTTCATGGACGAAAAGAAATTGGTTTAGGTTGGAGGGTCACAGTTTTTTTTTTTAACTGGTCGGTGCAACATCGTGGGCCGAAGGGCCTGTTCTGCGCTGTAATGTTCTATGTTCTATGTTCTATGACTGTAACACTACATTCTGCACCCTCTCCTTTCCTTCTCCCCTGTGTACTCTATGAATGGTATGCTTTGTCTGTATAACGCGCAATAAATAATACTTTTCACTGTATCTCAATACCTGTGACAATAATAAATCAAATCAGATCACACACATCAGTAGTTATTTTTTGGCTAGCATTGTGTACTGCCTGCATTATTTGACACAGACTGGATGCCTCTTATCAAATCTATGGCTGCTGATGCGGCTAAGAAATGCTCTAGCAGCAGATAAGGACCTTGAAGTGAATGTCTCATCATTTGTTCATAGTTCTTGCTGCCTTTGAGAAATTTGTGTTCTGTAATAGTGTGTGTAAAGAACAATGGCTGAGCCCAGTGCTCCAAATGGAGCGGATGGACGACAGAGGAACGACTGCACAAGAAACGTGCAAAAGTGAGCACGCATTTAGATTCACCTTGCTGCGAGCAAACAGCTTTATTTGCAACGCAGTGCAAGGGACCTGGATTAACTCCATCGTCACCGGTGCATATCTGCTTTACTGTAAGGTGGAATGAGACCCACAGCGTCAAAGGGAGCCGTGACAGACCCCTGCTTTGTTACCGTTAACAATTCATCCCTTGTTAGTCCACCGCTACCTGGAGGTTTTGCCCAAGTATGGTGCAAGTCAAGCCCAGTCAAATTAGGAAAAAGGGCTCCAACTGCAAGCTACCAGCACAAGTGCAATTTTGCTGGTTTCCACATTGCACTCTGTCTAGTTCTTTGATCAATTCAAAGGAGCCCAGTACTTTGTAAGAATTGATAAACGTATTGCCTTGGTCAGGAGTTGTGGTGATTGAACTGGAGATTGTGAGCACTTCATGTGTGAAATAGTCGTGGTATTATCAGCAAGGCGTGGATAAAGTTGATTTTGTTTTTATTCATTAACAGGATGTGGGCATTGCTGGCAAGCCCAGCATTTATTGCCCGTCCCTAACTGCCCTTCAATTCAGAGGGCATTTAAGAGTCAACCACATTGATGTGGCTCTGGAGTCACATGTAGGCCAGACCAAGTAAGGACGGCAGATTTCCTTCCCTAAACGGCATCAGTGAACCAGGCGGGTTTTTCCGACAATCGACAATGGTTTCATGGTCATCAGTTGTTTCTTAATTCAAGATATTGTTTATTGAATTCAAATTCCATCATCTGTCGTGGCGTGATTCGAACTCAGGTCCCCAGAGAATTACCCCAGGTCTCTGGAGCATTAGTCCAGTGACAATACCAGTGCGCCACTGCCTCCACTCATGATGAATGAAAGAGCGCATTGATAAGTGAGAACAAGTGGATAGAGCTGTGAAGAAGGCCTATAGTGTGTTAGCTTTTATTAACAGGGGGTTGGAGTTTAAGAGCCGTGGGGTTATGCTGCAACTGTACAGGACCTTGGTGAGACCACATTTGGAATATTGTGTGCAGTTCTGGTCACCTCACTATAAGAAGGATGTGGAAGCGCTGGAAAGAGTGCAGAGGAGATTTACCAGGATGCTGCCTGGTTTGGAGGGTAGGTCATATGAGGAAAGGTTGAGGGAGCTAGGGCTGTTCTCTCTGGAGCGGAGGAGGCTGAGGGGAGACTTAATAGAGGTGTATAAAATGATGAAGGGGCTAGATAGAGTGAACGTTCAAAGACTATTTCCTCGGGTGGATGGAGCTATTACAAGGGGGCATAACTATAGGGTTCGTGGTGGGAGATACAGGACGGATATCAGAGGTAGGTTCTTTACGCAGAGAGTGGTTGGGGTGTGGAATGGACTGCCTGCAGTGATAGTGGAGCCAGACACTTTAGAAACATTTAAGCGGTTATTGGATAGGCACATGGAGCACACCAGGATGATAGGGAGTGGGATAGCTTGATCTTGGTTTCAGATAAAGCTCGGCACAACATCGTGGGCCGAAGGGCCTGTTCTGTGCTGTACTGTTCTATGTTCTAAGTGGAAGAAAGGATAGTGATTTGGATGATGGCTGAGCAATGGACAGAGTCCAAGCTATCAATTACAGGACAGAGAAAACTATTTGAAAGTAAACTACAATATAGCTTGGCATAGAATGATAATCATACCAGGATCTGTTTCAGGCTTTGGAGATGTGTAATGCTCTGACAGATGATTCACCAAAACATCCAAGAGAACATTGTAGAGGAGCAGAAGATCGCCTATCGAAATGACCATTAAAAACCCCATTGTTAACTGGATTACACCAAAACATTTCAGATGATTGTTGCAAAGTTCTCTTGATTTGTTAAGCAGAATTGTACATTTGAAATAAAACAAATAGTTTATTCCAGTATAGAGATTTGAATGTTTGCAATTACACAAGTGGTTTGGTGGTTAGCACTGCTGCCTCACAGTGCCTGGGACCTGGGTTCAATTCCAGCCTTGGGTGACTCTATGTGGAGTCTGCACGTTCTCCCTGTGACTGCGTGGGTTTCCTCCGGGTGCTCCGGTTTCCTCCTACAATCCAAAGATGTGCAGGTTAGGTGGATTGGCCATGCTAAATTGCCGCTTAATGTCCAAAGATGTGTAGGTTAGGTGGATTGGCCATGCTAAATTGCCCCTTAGTGTCCAAAGATGTGCAGGTTAGGTGGATTGGCCATGCTAAATTGCCCCTTAGTGTCCAAAGATGTGCAGGTTAGGTGGATTGGCCATGCCCAATTGCCCCTTAGTTTCCAAGATGTGTCGGCTAGATGGATTAGCCATGGTAAATGTGTGTGGGAAAGGGCCTGGGTAAGATGCTCTGTCGGAGAGTCGGTACAGACTCAATGGGTCAAATGGTCTCCTTTTGCACTGTAAGGATTCTATTAGTTCGTGGGACCAAAAGTTCTTGAGTTGCAAATTTGAAAGTGCACTCGGGCTTTTTCAAAAACTGATGGTTTGAATTGTGCAAAAGGTTTCTGAAACAGGCCTTCCTTATAGATGAACAAGAGAAAAATATGCTGGAATTCATTGGACAGAGACAGAGCTATTTATTAAAGTTACAGAGAATTTGAACGTACTCTGAAGACCTTATGAAGAACAATTGACCCATTATGTGAACTTATTCAGTGTAGACTTATTGCATTTGCCAACTTTTGTGCTTTGTTTCAAGATATCAGTAGCTTTAGTCTTTAATCCTCTGGTCTGTGTGACTATATGTTAATGTTTCAGAGTTTGATAGTGTGAGACTTGCTTTGGGAATGATTGTTAGTACCTTGGATTACACATCTGTGAAGATGGAGTCTGAGGAATGTCCAGTAAGGTTAACCTATGTGAGCCACTGTTTAATACCTAGGTACTTTTTGTTAGTTAAAAGCGCGATATATGAAGGGCAAGTTCTTGTGTAAGGTGACAGTTTTACAAACACCTGTAGCCTTTATGAATATTTTGCAAGTTGGTAACTTGTATAACTCTAGAAAGTGCTAATATTGGAACCAATGGGATTGTAAAGGGGTGCTGGGGATCATCTTTGGGATAGGGTGAGCAAGAAGGAAAGGTGGACTGGGAGTAAGTTAGGTTAAGTAATAGCATGGGACAGAGGTAAGCTCAGACGCACATTTTGACCCAGAGAGCAGTTCTGTTCAAACCAAATGGAAAGGATCAGACATATCAAACAGGATAATACTTGATGTCAATGATAAAGCTCCCATAGAAACATTGAAATGAGGAGCTCTTCAAGTCTGCTCCACCTTTCATTATGATCATGGCTAATCCTCTCTCTCAATGCCATATTCCCAACTTTCTCCCCATACCCCTTGGTACCATTAAAATCTAAAGAAAAGATCGATGCCTATCTTGAATACAATGAGTGACGTGGCCTCCACAGCCTTCTGTGGTAGAGAATTCCACAGGTTCACCACCCTGAGTGAAGAAATCTTTCCTCACCTCTGCTCTAAATGGTCTACCCCGTATCCTGAGACTGTGTCCCCTGGTTCTAGATTCTCCAACCAGGGAAAACATCCTCCCTGCATCTCGTCAGTCCAGCCCTGTTAGAACTTTATACGTTTCACTCAGATCTCCTTTCATTCATCTAAATTCCAGTGAATACAGGACCATAAATTCCAGTGAATACAGGACCATAAATTCCAGTGAATACAGGCCCATAAATTCCAGTGAATGCAGAACCAATCGAGCCAATCTCTCCTCATAGGACAGTTCCGCCAACCCCAGTATCATCCCAGTGAATCTTCGCTGCACTCCCTGTGTGGCAAGTATATCCTTTCTTAGGTAGGGATCCTAAAACTGCCCACAATACTCCAGGTGTGGCCTCACCAAGGCCCTGTACAGTTGCAGTAAGATATCTCTACTTCTGAACTCAAAGCCTCTTGCAATGAAGGCCAACATACCTTCCTAATTGCTTGCGGCACCTGCCTCTCCACTTTCATTGACTAGTGTACAAGGACGTACAGATCCCTCTGTACCGCCACAGTTCTGAATATTTTCCTCAAATCCCCTCTAAACCACTTACTCCCCACCTTAAACCTCTGCCCTCTGGTCTTAGACACCTCTGCCATGGGGAAAAGATTCTGACGATCTACCCTCACCATGCCTCTCATAATTCTGTATACCTCTATCAGATCCCCCCTCAGCCTCCTCTTCTCCAGGGAAAACAAACCCAGCCTATCCAGCCTCTACTCACATCTGAAACTTTCCTTTCCAAGCAACATCCTGGTGAATCTCCTCTGCACCCTCTCCAGTGCAATCACCTCCTTCCCATAGTGTGGCAACCAGAACTGCACACACTACTCCAGCTGTGGCCTAACCAATATTTTATAAAGTTGCACCAAGACCTCCCTGCTCCGATATTCTATGCCCCGGCTAATGAAGGCAAGCATTCCGTATGCCTTCTCCACCATCCTGTCTACCTGTGTTGCCACCTTCAGGGATCTATGGACTTGTTCACTCAGGTCCCTTTATTCCTCAGTACCCTCTAGGGACCTGCCATTCATTGTGTGTATCCTACCCTTATCAGGCCTCCCTAAATGCACCATCTCTTATCAGGATTCAATTCCATCTGCCATTGCTCTGCCTAATTTACCAGCTGATCAATACCAGTCTGTAGCCTCAGACTATCCTCCTCATTATCAACAACACCACCAATTTTCATGACATCTGCAAACTTACTATTGTACCTTCTACATTCACATCCAAGTCATTAATGTCTATAACAAACAGCAAGGGTCCCAGCACGGATCCCTGTGGTACACCGCTTGTCACAGGCTTCCAATCCCACAAGCAGCCCTCCACCATCACCCTTTGCCTCCGATTAACAAGCCAATTTTGGGTCCAATTTTCTGACTTGCCTTGGATCCCATGGGCTCGAACCTTCTGGACCGGCCTTCCATGTGGGACCTTGTCAAAGGCCTTACTGAGTTCATGTAAACCACATCAACATACGCTCATCAATATATTTATCTTTTCAAAAAACTCAGTTAAATTAGTTAGGATCTCCCACTGACAAATCCGTGCTGACTATCTCTAATCAATCCCTGCCTTTCCAAGTGTTGATTAATCCTGTCCCTCAGAATTATTTTCCAATAATTTCCCTGCCACTGACGTTAGACTGACTGGCCTGTAATTACCTGCCTTATCCCTGCTGCCCTTTTCAAATAAAGGTACCACATTAGCTATCCTCCAATCATCTGACACTTTATCTGTGATGTGGAGATGTCGGCGTTGGACTGGGGTAAACACAGTGAGAAGTCTCACAACACCAGGTTAAAGTCCAACAGGTTTATTTGGTGGCAAAAGCCAGTAGCTTTCGGAGCGCTGCTCCTTCATCAGGTAAGTGGGAGTTCTGTTCACAAACAGGGCATATAAAGACACAAACTCAACTTACAAAATAATGGTTGGAATGCGAGTCTTTACAGGTAATCACGTCTTAAAGGTACAGACAATGTGAGTGGAGAGAGGGTTAAACACAGGTTAAAGAGATTTAAGAGTACCTTTAAGACTTGATTACCTGTAAAGACTCGCATTCCAACCATTATTTTGTAAATTGAGTTTGTGTCTTTATATGCCCTGTTTGTGAACAGAACTCCCACTTACCTGACGAAGAAGCAGCGCTCCGAAAGTTCGTGGCTTTTGCTACCAAATAAACCTGTTGGACTTTAACCTGGTGTTGTTAGACTTCTTACTGACTTTATCTGTGGCCAGCGAAGATTTAAATATCTCCATCAGGCACCCTGCAATCTACTCTCTTGTCTCCCATAGCAGCCTGGGATACACCTGATCAGACCCTGGGGATTTATGCACCTTTATGCCCTCTAAAACATCCACTACCACCACCTCATTAATCTTGACATGCTCTAGAATTTCACCACCCCAGCTGAAATCTCCAGCTATAATGCCTCTCTGAATACAGATGAAAAATATTCATTAAGACCTTGCCCACATCCTCTGGCTCCACACACACATTGCCTCTTTGGTCTCTAATGGGCCCCACTCTTTACCTGCTCATCCTCTTGCTCCTAATATACTTATAAAATGCCTTGGGGTTTTCCTTAATCTTATCTGCAATGATATTTCGTGGCCTCTCTTTGCCCACCTAATTTCTTTAAGCACCCGCCTTCATTCCACACATTCTATACTCCTGAAGGGCCTCCCTCGTTTATACTGTCCTATACCTACCATATGCTTCCTTTTTTTTAATCAAAGCCTCGATATCCCTTGACATCCAGGGTTTCCTGGACTTCACTCTTCGAGGAACACATTAGCCCTGAACTCTGACTTCTTCACTTGTAAAATACTCCCACTTTCTCAATGTAGATTTACCTGCAAGTAGCAGCTCCCAGTCTATGCTTTCCAGATCCTGTCTAATAATAGTGAAATTGGCCTTTCCCCAGTTCAGACACTTGGTGGGGGGGGAATTCTCCCATCCCGCCAACCACAGGAATCGTAGCAGGCGGGGGGTCCATGCAAAGGGTGGGGTGGGCTTGGGTAAGATGCTCTGTCGGAGAGCTAGTGCAGATTCGATGGGCTGAAAGGCCTCCTTCTGCACGATAAGAATTATATGATTCTATGAGTTACGACCACTATCCCCATTATGCTTGTCCACTGGTACTTCGACCACTTGCTTGGCTGTTTTCCCTTTCTGTTTTTCGCGTTGAAGTGTATAAGTTCACATTTAGCCGTGTTGCACTGCATCTGCCATGTGTTTGCCCACTCACTCAACTTATCCAAACCACCTTGAAGCCTCTTTGCATCCTCCTCTCAATTCCACCCAGTTTCGTGTCATCAGTAAACTTGGAAATGTTACATTAAGTTCCAGGTCATTTATACATATTGTGAACAGCTGGGGCACAAGCACTGATCCCTGTGGTACCCCACTAGTCACTACCTGCCACTCAGAAAAGACCCATTTACTCCCACTTTCCGTTTCTGTCTTAACCAATTCTCGGTCCAAGCCAATACATTACCGCCATCCCACTGCTTTAATTTTGCCCACTGACCTCTTATGAGCAACGTTATCAAAAGCCTGAAAGTCCAGATACATCACATCCACTGGTTCTCCCTTATCTATTCTACTCGTTGCATCTTCAAAAACCTCCAGTCGATTTGTTAGGCATGGTTTACCTTTCAAAAACCCATGCCAGCTTTGTCCAATCCTGTTAATGCTTTCCAAATGTTCTTTGTCACATATTTGCTAATAGACTCTTGAATCTTCCATTCTACTGATGTCAGGCTAACTGCTCTGTAATTCTCCCTTCTTTCTCTCCCTCCCTTTTTAAATAGTGGGGTGACATTTGCCACTCTCCAATCTGTAGGAACTGCTCCAGAGTCTATGGATTTTTGGAAGACCACCAATGCATCCACTATTTCCAAGGCCACTTTCATTAATACTCTGGAATGTATCAGGCCCTGGGGATTTCTCCGCCTTTAACCCCATGAATTTTCCCCAGCACCATTTTCTTACCAATACTGATTTCCTTCAGTTCCGCCCTCTCACTCGACCCTTGGTCCCTAACATTTCTGGGAGTTATTTGTGTTCTGTTTTGTGAAGACAGAACCAAAGTATGTGTTCAAAGGAAAGTTCTTTCCCAATATCGTTGTGATTATCGCCGGAATTCTACCGCCCCGCCCGCCAGGGGAATCGGAGCGGGCGGGGGGAGGGCAACAGGAATGTCCATTGACCTCGCTTGAGCGAGGCCCTAAAATCCTACCCTGTGGGTGAGAAGGAAAGTGGGTCAAAAAGATCAATTTTCTCTTCAGCAGTGCGAGTAGTAACTGTACCACTGGGATTTAAGAGAGGTGGAAAGCAAGATTTGTAGAACCTATGGGAGATATCTTTCACAGTCTCAATTCAGTTCCTGGTGAGCTTGGGCCCATTGCTGAAATTGCTCAATTCCACACCACTTGACACTAATTTGGCAATCACAGAACATAAATAGCTGTTAGAATATCGCAGCAATGTGTACATTGTTGCAGATACAAGTGCCCTTCTGAGATTTAGATCAAGGTATGTTGTTGCGATAGAGAAGAGGGGGCTTTATTTTGTGCCGAAGTATTTTATACATGACTTGGATGTGTTTGCCTGGCATTGTTCGACCAGTCCTTTAAACTTGGAAGTTGGAATTTCATGAACCTATTGTCTTCTATATAATAAAACAGACTCACTTATGTTCTTCATCATGTACACGATAATCTCTGAGCTATTGTAATCTGAATACATGCACATCCTTGTGAGCCTCCTGAGCTTTTCCAAAGGCACTATGATGTGTTGGGATGCCTTGGCCTTACAGATGCAGGATAAGTTGCCAGTTTTGGGATTGAAGTTAACTGGATTCTTTTTTACTTTTCTCTTTCTGCAGATCCCTGTCTCTTATTATCCCCCTGGGCAGTACCAAAGCTCTAACCAGCAGTACCGGCCTCTCTCCCAGGTTCCTTATAACTCTCAACGCAGTCAACAGCTGCCTCAACCATCGCAGCAAACAGGTTCGTGAAGTACATTTCACTGTAAACTTAAGATGATTTAAGAGGGTGCATCTGACATACATATCAGGCCAGCCCTTTTATCACATGGAAACATTTTTTTTACCTGGTCATGTTCGCCTGTAGAAGTCAGTGGCTTTAGATTAGGTTACTTTTCAGATTTGTTGATCTGCCAAAAAGTATAATGCTCACCTTTACGTTCATCTTTAATTGGCTGCTTTTTAGTGGATTAAAAACAGTTTTCTCCCCTTTTGGTATCTTGCAAACAGTGTTGTACAAAGCTGTTACCTCTGTGCCCAATTTTCAAGGAACAGTCATTTGGAACAGCATTCCTATCAGTCATCAGGATGTTGTGGACCTAGCTCATCCAACATTGTTCATTTAATCCATGCCTTCAATGTTTTAGCCAGTTCGTAAAATGTGTTAACTTTTTTGTCATTATCCCGCACAAGGTTTTTCATCTGCCTGTCCTGTGCAAGTTGTTGACATCTGATCAATGTTCTCTTCTGAGCGGGAATATTTATCTAAAATGTCACCATGATTGCTGCTTTAGATGTCTCTTATTGAAAAACAAGGCGTCAGCCACCATTACAATTTTCCATTTTGGCATGTTAGGACCACTGCCGGGGTCTTTAGTGAATTTTGGAAGTGTGGATCTAGAGGAGCTTGAATAATGGCTCAGAACAGCGTGTCTGTCAGCCAAAAGGAGACCTAGTTTCACATTACACCATTGCAGCAACAAAATTCTTTGTGACATGTTTTTCTCCTGCAATATCAATGTTTCTTTCAGTATCTTAACGTGTGAACTCAAAACCTAAAAGGTGCTTCCCCAGGGGAACAGAAATGTTCCTGATAGTCCAATGGTTAGCCTGTTTTATATCATTTTCGATTTGGTGATCTTGCAGACTGGTGGCACAGTGGTTAGCACTGCTGCCTCACAGCGCCAGGGACCCGGGTTCAATTCCCAGCTTGGGTCACTGTCTGTGTGGAGTTTGCACGTTCTCCCCATGTCTGCGTGGGTTTCCTCCGGGTGCTCCAGTTTCCTCCCACAGTCCAAAAGACGTGCAGGTTAGGTACATTGGCCATGCTAAATTCTCCCTCAGTGTACCTGAACAGGAGTGTGGCGACTAGGGGATTTTCACAGTAACTTCACTGCAGTGTTAATGTAAGCCTACTTGTGACATGAATAAACAAATAAATAAAAGTGTCATGGGTTCCATAATAATTTGGTGAAGAGGCAGCTGTTTCTTCCAGAAAAGCAGAATTGATATTGGAATGTGTAATGTTATTGCTTCTAATGGTCTAACATGGTTTCACTGTACACGTTAGCACATGCAGCAGCTTGGTGCTTGTGGTACACTTCGTATTCAGCTGCACAGATTAGAACAACCATCAGTGACAGTGGGATAGATTTTTGACTTGCTGGCCGGGTGCAAAGCCAGTGTTGCAGATTGGCCACATAACTATATTTCCGTTGTGGAAAATTGAGCAGTTTTCTGTAACAGGCATCCAATTTGCCGTGCCAGTTTTATACCCGTAGTAAGTTGAAAATCTTCCCCTGCTCATTGTCTGCTGTTGATCATTTGGTGATTCTCATGGAGTCATGTCGTGATCTTAAACTTTTTTTTTATAAAAGCTACTGATTTTCTTCCTTAAACATAAAGAGCTAGGTTTCACATGGTAGTTGCCTCTGGTACCAGATCCAAAGTGTCATTATTCAATGTGTGAGGCATTATAAGTGAGTACCATCTATGAAGACACCATTAATTGAGCCAGATTCTTTTCTCACCTCAGCCAACACACTTACAGTAGGGCTCACAGAACAGCCAGAACACTGGCTGTTTTTTTTTCTTTTAACCTAGGGGAGCTGAGGCCAGTTGTACCCTGACTGAGATCAACTATCTCAACACAGACTGGAGGTGAAACCTGTGATCTTCCTCATTTTTACATCTCGGTCAATAACTGCCAATCCAATGCACTGTCGGGGTAGCCTTTAGAATTGGTTTTGAAAGTAAAAGGAGGATGTTTAACTGCAGGACTGAGGTAGGAGGGTAAGTGCACTGTTTCCACCATTCCTCTGTAGGTAAAGGATTTGTTTGGAGGCATGTGTACACTGTTCTTTGTAATAATTGATCTCCTTACCGAAGCCTCAAGGCAGCGGGAGAAGCCATCTTATTATGACAGTGGTGTTTCTTATTGAGATTCCTTTCAGCCTCGTGCCTGCCATGTTGTTTTGTTGGTGGTCTTTGTGGTCCAGCTCTTACACTCTTTATTATTCTGGAACATAGGTTTACAGGGTGTGATACCAAACCAGCAGCAGACCTACCAAGGGATGATGGGTGTACAACAACCCCAAACACCAGGCTTGATGAATAATCAGCGAAGCAATCTGGGAAACCAGATGCAAGGAATGATGGTCCAATACTCATCTGTTCCATCATATCAGGTAATCTAGGCAAACAATCAGAAACCTAATTTTAAAAAAGTCAAACACATTCAGCAAATGGACCAATGTGATTACATTTGGAGTGAAATATTCAGAACATTGGCTTTACCACAAAGAACTGAACATTTCACTCAGAAGCCCAGGAAGTAGATATGTTAGTGAAGCATATTTTATGAACAAAACATTTCCTTGTGATTATTAACCATTCGTTTCATGCTAGTGCCTTTTTTCTCCTTTCCTCAAAATAATGGGAGGGGGGGGCACCAACATCTCTCTCCGGTGAGGAGTTTTATGCTTCTAAAGATTGGTTCAGCATGACAATCAAATGTTTGTTGCTGCGTTTGGTGAGTTGATGAAGCAGAATGCCAGTGTCCTCATTATCTCTCAATGTAAAGATGGAAGATTTTCTGTGTTAAAGCTCTCTGGGAGCACCTACGATATCTGAAACCATCTTGCTGGACCTCACGCAGTGCAAGCGTTAGAACAGCTGATCAAAAGCATCCACAGTAAGAAGTTTAACAACACCAGGTTAAAGTCCAACAGGTTTATTTGGTAGCAAAAACCACACAAGCTTTCGGAGCTGCAAGCCCCTTCTTCAGGTGAGTCCTCACCTGAAGAAGGGGCTTGGAGCTCCGAAAGCTTGTGTGGCTTTTGCTACCAAATAAACCTGTTGGACTTTAACCTGGTGTTGTTAAACTTCTTACTGTGTTCACCCCAGTCCAACGCTGGCATCTCCACATCAAAAGCATCCATCCAGTGAATCACCCGAGATCCCCATTTGATTCGGATAGCTTGTTGCCCACTGGTGCAATCTGGGGCACTAATTTTGTACCAGCCAGCACCAACAAGAATAAACGTGTGCCTGATGCTACTGGCGTATGTTGTCCGGTGCGAGGGATGCTGCCCTGATTTGTATCACTGGTGATCAAGCTGTTTCCAAGCTGCGTTTGGCAATCCATCACTGTCCAAAAGAGCCTGCTGCCTCCACTTAGCTCTGCACCCCACTGATCCTCTTTTGGCGTCCTTTAGTTGGGTTTCATGGGAACACAACAGTGCTGTGCCCTGTTCAACTGCATCAGCTTCAGAGGATGAATTCCACACACTCAAGGAGGTAAAAGCCCAGCTTTGTCTCACTTCAGGCCTCCTCCTCCTCTAGCTGTTTCTGAAGTCCCTTTGATCACCTCCTGCAACTCCCGGACCACGTGTGAGGTGTTTGACTCGCAGAGGAAGGGGTAGTGTTACTTTGCCTCTACTCAGTGACAGTTTTTCCTGTTGTGGGGCTCTGACTCTTATGAACTTCTTTCTTCATGGACCGTTCCAAGTCTTGCTGCCTCATTTCTTTTACCAGGGAAATTCTGTAACCCTCTGAGTGTAGCTAGTGTCCTAGAGATAACTTGGAGGCAGCGTGTGACCTGGAAGTTGGTTGGGTGGTGGGGAGGTGTTGGGGCAATGGACTGAGAAAGAGAAGTCTAATTGCATCAATCTTGATTCCGAGCTCTTGGTGTTCAGTGTTTGAACTTGTGTTGCTTGAAGGCCTCCGCCCCTAGAGTAAAACCTTTGCGATAAATCATTTTAATACTTATATTTGTTTTTTTGTTTGTAAATCTCATCTTTCTGTCCACTTTTCCAGGCATCCTTGACTTTCTGTGTCCCTCTTTGCCTTTGCTTTTTTATTACTTTGTCTCCCAAAGTCTGTTCTGGATGGACAGAGTTGTAACTGAGCTAAGACGAGGAACAGAGAGCTTCCTAACGCGAAGGCTGTAGAGATAAGGAATGCAGTTAAAAATGTGGGTATTTGGGAGGCTAGGGCCTGGAGTTGCGGCTGTTGAGGGGACTGGGAGACCTGCCTGGGAAGGTAGAATACTGCATAACAGAGGACACAAGCTAGCTGGGCAGTTGAGAGCGCATACAGACTGAGTCACTGTCCCTTCATACCAACCAACTATTTCAAAGCATTAATTTGAATAAGGCTATCCAGAGGCTTGCAGCCTCATGCCTGCAGCCAGCTCCCGAGAAGGCTTTGGAACAGAAACTTACCAGAGTGATCCCCCACACTGCTCCCCGATTGGTTCCCTGGGTCATGTGACCTCTACTCTGCAGATTGATCTTTAAATTGTCCCTTATTGTCCAAAGATGTGCGGTTAGGTGGATTGGCCATGCTAAATTGTCCCTTGGTGTCCAAAGATGTGTAGGTTAGGTGGATTGGCCATGCTAAATTGCCCCTTAGTGTCCAAAGATGTGTGGGTTAGGTGGATTGGCCATGCTAAACTGCCCCTTAGTGTCCAAAGATGTGCAGGTTAGATGGATTGGCCATGCTAAATTGCTCCTTAATGTCCAAAGATGTGCAGGTTAGGTGGATTGGCCATGCTAAATTGTCCCTTAGTGTCCAAAGATGTGTAGGTTAGGTGGATTGGCCATGCTAAATTGCCCCTTAGTGTCCAAAGATGTTCAGGTTAGGTGGACTGGCCATGCTAAATTGCTCCTTAATGTCCAAAGATGTGCAGGTTAGATAGATTGACCATGATAAATGCGTGGGTTTATGGGGATAGAGCAGAGTAGAGGTCCTGGATAAGATGCTCCTTTGGAGAGTTTGTGCAGATTTGATGGGCTGAATGGCCTCTCTCTGCCCTGTAGGGATTCAATGACTCTAAGCAACTTCAAACCCTTGCTTTTAAACATTTGTGTAGTGTGTGTTTTTCTCTCTCTCAATTGGTTTGTTACTACACAGGTGCCAATGTCCAGTGACTCTCAAGTAGTTGTACAGCAGACCTACCAGCAGCCTGTCATGGTACCCAGTCAGTCTGTCCAGGGAACATTGCCTGCTGGAGGAGTACCCGTATATTACAGTGTAATTCCACCATCCCAGCAAAATAGCACAAGGTAAGAGATTGTTATATCGTCAAAGCA
Source organism: Mustelus asterias (assembly GCF_964213995.1). NCBI lineage: Eukaryota > Metazoa > Chordata > Chondrichthyes > Carcharhiniformes > Triakidae > Mustelus > Mustelus asterias. The sequence goes on along the minus strand of NC_135834.1, from coordinate 2,717,408 downwards.
CCTGGTTAAGACCTCTTGCTTTAGGAAGCATGGTGTCACTCGAGACTGAGATATAATTTCTAATCTGTGTCATCAGTGACTTGGCAAAGTAATTTAAATGTGCCTGTTTCTTTTCCACGAGTGTATAACTGCTGTATTTAATAATGAATTAAAGTTGATCAGTAAAGGAAGGCTGAAGCAGTGCCGGGGAGTAAAAGCTCACTGAGCTTTCACTGAATGGTAAGAGGTATGAAGGTAGACCCCCTGCAACAAAACCTACAAGAGGCAGCAGAATATGCAGAGTACAGCAGCAGCTGCGCAAATATAACCTCCTCATAGCAGATTAATGCTGGAGGGACTGCAAATAGACGGGTGAACACTCTGCTCAAGCCCTGCACTCAACCACTTTGGATAGCTGGCCAGAAGTATCGTGACCACAAGTATGGTGGCCTGCCTTGCCGTTCCAGAGGGTTGGGCCCACTGTTGGTTCTACTCACCGAAAAGCAAGATATTTCTCTCTCCACAGCCCCCGCCCTCCCCCAGCCACAGCAAGCAGTCTGACACAACCTCTTTGCTACTAGCAAGAAGGCGCATCTTCCCTGTGTGACAGAGTGCAGCTTCCTCACAGCAGACATATTGCTGAAGCACGTGTCAGATATATCTCAATCCAGAAGAGTGATGTTTGACCTTTGCCTGAAACTGGGTAATACCAAGCAATTTGGAGGCTCATTCAGCGCAGACAACTTCAGCACAGTGATTAGCCAGTGACGGAAAGTCAAGCATTGAAATTCTCTTGCTCCCAGTGAATACACAGCTATGTCAAGAATTGTGAGCACATGTATTCCTTCCAAAGGCACTGTGTAAGCATAACATATATGTGAATGCAGATTCCTGTGACATGTACTTTTCTTTCTTCATGCACTGTACGGCCGTCGTGAAGACCAACTATTTTTTTGAATCTTTGCCTACTGCTGTATTTTTCTTGCAATGTGTTCGTGGGCAGTTGACAAAGTATTAGCTCCTGATGAAGGGTTGCCCAAGCCATGGGGGGCACTCATCTACCATGCAGGTTCAAATCACTGCTTGGACACCATAACTTGGGAGATCACTAGTGGATCGAGTTCATCAAGGATTAGCCAAATTGCATGTTGCTCTGAGGAGCCGAGGAGTAGGATGATCGCATAATGAATCTGTAGTTCTGGTCTTGCCAAATGAAGGAGGTTAATAGGCGTGTGAAGAAAAAGAGCATTATAACGTTGGAAAAACATGTATATAAAGACTTGCTTCAAGTATCTTGAACTTACTATCCTGGTGTATATTTTTTTGAGTACGAGTAAATCTGCCATGGTATTGGTCACAAGTGGTGCTGGACCTGAACTGTGCTTTTTAATGCTTACTATGGTTCCAATACAGCCTGAACGCAATAGCAGTCCGCTCATCACTATAATGCAGCAAATTTACTGCAGCAATATATCATGACCAGCTGGGTAAAGATATTGCACGCTGTACTCATCCTTGTATTGGTAATATTATTTATCAACCATCTTATTAAAACTGACTTGGGTGTTCTACTCTTTTGAACTCCTTATTTCTGGCTTTTTGCACCCAAAACTATTCTTTACCTCACATGGTGGAATTTGTAACCTTTGGCTCCACTACAAACTCCGTTCGCTTCAATTCCATCCCTTTCCCCAGCTCCAGCGCCAGCCTGAAACCTCAGCATCCTGTTAACCCTGAACGACTTTGTCCGTCTCCAGCCCTCCTCAGCCGATCTGCTGCTGGAAACCTCATCAATTACTCCAGCGCTTTCCCAGCTAGTCTTCCTTCCACCTTTCAGCTGTTCCAAAACTCTGCTGCCTGCATCCTATCACATGGCAAGTGCCACTCGGCCATCATCCTTGTCACCCCTGACCAACATTGGCTTCCAGTCTCCCAAGCCTCTGAAATGTAAAGTTCTCATCCTTGTGTTTAATTCCTTTGCCGTCTTATTCCTGCTCATCTCCATTTCCTCCAGCAGTCCCAAAGCCCCAACTTGCCATTCCTCTGATTTTGGCCTCTTGCGTACTTTGTATGGCAACCCTTTGTCCCACCATGGCAGACTTGCCTTCAAGCTGCAGGAGCTCTATGGTTGTAACTTGCTTCCCTAAACCCATTTGCCTCTTCATTCATCCTGCTTCAAGACACTCCCTGAACCTCCCTCCTCATATCTCTGCCTTGAACTTTTTAGTTAATTTCCTGCAAAGCATTTTGGGGTTTCTTTTGATATTAACAGCACAATTTGAATACAGGTTATTTTTTTAATTCCGTCCCTGCAATGTTTGCTCTACATGATAAAATATTTCTTTTTGCCTGCCTTGCTTTCTGTGGTGAATTTTTGGTTGTGGCTGAAGCTTGTGTTGATGGCACACTGCACTAGGAAAGGTTGTCCACACTCTCAGTTCTACAATGCCAGGCACCTTGGATAGGTGTCATTTGCTAGAGTCTGGGCCTAACTGACACATGCGGCAATGTCCAAACTGCCTCAAATGTTACTCTGCAGCTCTGGCGCAAACATTAGGGCCCATTCAAGAGACAGAAGGACACTGACAACTCCGAATTTTTTACTTATCCGCTTGGCTAAAGCGCTGAATATTTTCTTTCTGCTGCTCCAGTTTATTTTGGCAAATGTTGTGTCCTGTGAAATGGCTTGTCCTAATCCTCTCTCATCATTAAACGTCCACAGGAAAAGAGCAAAACATTGCAAATCCCACAGTGCAACTCTTATCACATATGTACACATGCATGTCACAGTCTTTGTTCCCACCGATTTGTTTCTGCAGCTTGCTATGGCACACTCTCTGTATTGACATTCTGCAGGAGTTGGTGAAAAGCCAACTCCCGTAACGCACCTGTGGCTCACAGAATCTCCAATTTAGACGGCAGCCCCAGCATCCGAGGTGCAATTTGTGATTCAAACCCCAGGCAGCAAAGCTGGCCTATATCTTGGAACTTTTTTTTGCACACCTTTTCTAACGTTAAGTAACTGAATGGGTAAGTTTAGTGATTTTTATTCCAAAATTGTATCATTTTTGTGTTATTTCATCGATGTTGTTGCTAGCTATATAAAGGGGCCTAAGTGAAGAGTGAAAAGGGTAGCCAAAACCAACATGAAGAAATCATTTTGAGTGATTTATTTGGTTGTTTTTGTGGCAGACACTTTGTAAAAGTAGCATTGGGAAAAAAAAACTGAGGTATTTGATTGCTGGGTTTTCTGCTGGTTACTTGTTCCTCATTGGGACTTTTTCTTCTTTTGTTCATATTTATTCAATTATATTTTAGTAACTTAACAGATAAACAGTTACTTGAGCTAGCTGTGCTTTTTGTTTTGCCCCTATGGATATATGATGCTTTTGAGGTGTGATGCCCTGAGGTGTGACACTTTTAAGGTGTGACTCCTCGGAGGCCACACTTTCAGGTGTGACACTGCGCACACGCGCTAGATGCAAGACTTTTAATGATATCGATAGATTTATGTGAGTTGATCTGTGTAAAAGCTGCTGTGTATAAAACTAAACTGGGCAAAACTTTTTCAGCCAATCGGTTGGATTCCTTCAGCCACCTGGTCCAGAGCAGTACCAGATGCCTCAGTCTCCCTCTCCTTGTAACCCAGCGCAAATGCAGCAACAATATACAGGTTAGTGCAAATTTACTCTCGCACATGTTCAGATTAGCACACGTCAACGTGGCAAAGCATCAGCAGCTTTCAGTGCTCGCATTCTGACAGAGCGTCTTGTATAGAAACATGTATGTGCTCTTAACTTCTCCATTGGTGTTGATACTGAGCAGAATTGGCAAACAGCACAACACATACAATGGGAGATTTCTCCGCTAGCATTTTAGTTGCAAAGACGTTATTTGTGAATAATGAAAAGCCAGCAACAAATGAGTCTGAATGAGTTGAAATGGTCAATGGTTAGAACAGGTTTCTGGCTGAAAGGCCAATTCAGAGTCATCTAGTAGCTTGGGGAGTTATACTGGGGAGCTCAGTTGCCAGGCTCAGATGGGTTGTGGTTCTTACGTTCCATGGCTTTATCATGGGGCATTTGAAGCTGTACTTTCTGTCGTTACCATGCAAACAGGCAGCTTAGCAGATGCTAAAAACCTGGTGACAAAAAGTATGTTCTCAAAATCCAGATGTATGAAATATCCTTGAAGTAATAGACTCAATTCTCCTGTGTACTAATGACAGGTGCACTGGCCACTGAGTGGGAAACTAAGCATGATTTTATTTTATTCATTTGTGGGACATGGGCGTCGCTGGCTGGGTCAGCATTTATTGCCCATCCCTAGTTGCCCGAGGGTAGTTGCTGTGGTGCTGGAGTCACATGTAGGCCAGACCGGGTAAGGACGGCAGATTTCCTTCCCTAAAGGACATTAGTGAACCAGATGGGTTTTTCCCACAATGGTTTCATGGTCATCAGCAGATTCTTAATTCCAGGCATTTTTTATTGAATTTAAATTCCACCACCTGTGGCGGGATTTGAACCCGGGTCCCCAGAACATTAGCTGAGTTTCTGGATTAATAGTCCAACGATAATACCACTAGGCCATGGCCTCCCCATAGATAATGATAGATGTTCTGTTGCTAAGTTCAGTAGGGCCTCCATGTCCCTGACCATGCTGGGTTCTTCAGCCTCCCCCGTCACCTTCCCATCTCGCCATAAATATCCGAGCTAAGCTACTGTTTGTGAGGCACAACTGGTGCATCAGAGTTTTGCCTTGCCAGAGATGGTTGTGGAAGAGAAATTATCTCCGCCAGTTCTGAGTGCAGTGATCCAAACTGTTTACATTCCTAACTTCGAGCCAGCTTCAGTGATTATTAGTTGCTCCTACAGAGGAGAATATTTATATTGATGCAAAGCTTCCAGAATCAGTTTTCTGAGCAAGTGCACCAAGAGGTTCACAATGCTGTGGTTGCTTTAGTGGGCTGCATTTGAGACTAAAGGGCACAATTAACTGAGGACACAGTGCAGTTGACAGAAAAAAAACCTTGTAAATAACACTTTTGGGCGGAACTGAGAGCTGCTGTACTAAACTGGGGGAAGAATATGGTTAAAGCAGGAATATTTCAAAGCTGACTCAGTCTTAAAACGAGTGAGTTGGACCCCTCCTGAAGTAGTCCCACGGTACTGTGAAGCATTCCCTCCTTATCCAGATTGCTACAGCTTTGAAATAACAGGGTCTGCCTGATGGGCTAACCTGACCTCTCACAGTCGTAGTGGTTGGCTCAGGGAGGTGCTCCAGGGGCTGTTCTTGCCTTTCCGTCACAACCTAGCAACTGTTATGGTTGTGGAGAAGTTCGTAAGCCCGACCACCCCTATCCTTTATGCTCAATGTTACAATGAAGTATGTACTGGAGCCCTTGTCGGCAACAAAGAGGGAGACAGGAGGGAATGAGTGGGATTAATATTCTCTGCCTGCATTGTAATGAATTGCTTTGTGTTTTCTTCAAAAAGGGTGAATGTTCCTTATTGCAGTATAAAATATAGAAAATGCAGAAGTCGTGATCCAGTAGCCTTAGAACTGAAGTGCTGCAGTAATTGGAGCCGCCTTATTGATAAACTGCGGTTCACTAATCCCTCAAAGTTCCGTAGCTAACGGTGGGCAGTGAGCAAGAGTTAAAGTCATCTTTTGACACCCTTGAGATGAGCGCTGTTGAAGTATTTCTGGCATCTAGGTTGCAAGTCTCTGTGGTACTAACATGTGAACGCATAAATCTCTGGCATCAGCACCTGAAACCGTTTAATTAGCTGCTGAGGGATGTACGCTATCACAGAAATCCAGCAGATGCATGTCCTCCAATAGTCCTGGATCAATAGAGAAATGATTTGCGATATAGCTTGGAATGATTGCAATCTTAAATTCACTCTAAATTTTGGCCGGGCTTTACCTGAAGACAGCACCAAATTAATGCAGGGACAGAGTGTGTTGAATAAATAATGGCACATGAATCTCAAACTGTTGCTATTGGTGCGCAAATCAAACAGCGAGTTGACGCGAGAAAGAGATACGCCGTGAATTGTGGATCGCCACGAGTTTCGGGGAAGTGGCATCTCGCCCTTCACCTCTCTGTGATTTACATGAAATTGCTGCTTTTGTACGTTAATTGCCCACTGATCTTGCCACGGAAAGTTAAGTCTGGTAATCTTTGGCATGAATAGCCTTTTAATGATGTGATAATTGGTAATGGCTGCCAGTCAGCCTCTCTTGCCTAGTAAGTAAACAATTATAGATGTGGAGTCTTGTTCCTTAAGGTTGCGAATTGTTTTAGATGTTTAAGATGTCAAATTTGATTGATTTCTTTCTTTTCCTTTTTTTTCTCTTAATCCAAGCGTTCTTTCCCCCTCTTTCTATACCTGATTTGACATTGAATTCACCCTCTCTGATTCACCCTCCCTCCTCAATTCTTCTTTGGTTTATTTCTCAATCTTGGAACCTCTTTGATTCAACGCTGTTTATTGTGTTGTTCGCCAAGGTCCCAGATGCCCTGCTGCCCTCACTGTGCCTTCATTCTGTACACACTTCAGAAACTTTGCAGATTAAAGCACAAACAAGTTTCCTAATTGGGCATGCAACCAAACATTGCCCGCCTTCTTTATTTTATTTGCTACTTTTGAATGCAGCAATCTGCAATAGTTGTGATGAAATGTGGTCTATGATTTGTCTTATTGCATTAAGAACATCCTGAACTTGCCCTCCAGGTCAAAATTGAAATCAGTGTGCCTGGTTCAATTGATCAGTTGTTCTTATTTACCAAGCGTTCAAATGGTATCCTGAACTGCAGTAACTCTTCCAGCAAGTACTTGTTTTTTTGAAAAACCTGACCAACATTGATGTACAATCTTATGTTTCCCTGATTCCAACAGGGAAGGGACTTAATATCTTGTGTTCCAACAGCCTTTGATTTGCTTATGTACTGTATTTCACTTGGTCACCTGCTGCACCTTTACAACCAGCTTTTTGTTCTCAAACCAGACATTTTCTTTTATTCGTTCATGGGATGTGGGCATTACTGGCTGGGTCAGCATTTATTACCCATCCCTGAGGGCATTTAAGAGTCAACCACACTACTGTGGCTCTGGAGTCACATGTAGGCCAGACCGGATAAGGACGGCAGATTTCCTTCCCTGAAGGACATTAGTGAACCAGTTGGGTTTTACGACAATCGACAATGCTTTCGTGGTCATCAGTAGACTTTTAATTTCAGATTTTTAAAAATTCAAATTTCACCATCTGCCACGTGGGATTTGAACCTGGGTCTCCAGAGCAATATCCTGGGTCTCTGGATTACTAGTCTAGTGACAATGCCACTATACCACTGCCCAAAAAGCACCACACTGAACAGTTCCATAGCCGCAGCACTATAAATGGTATCTTTTCACTGAGCTTGATAAGCAGATTTTAACCATTGTTAAGTCAAAGCTCTCAGGTTTCACATTCAGCCGTATGCAGTGTTCAATCTTTTCAAAATTTTACTTTGGAAAGTAATTGTGAGTCTGCAAAAATGTGAGGCGATTGTACAAATCAACTATTAAAACCAAAGTAAACCTCCAATCATAGACGTCCAATATTGAGGTTTTAAATTATGTTCCCACTACCTTATTGACTTGGGGGAAGACAAAGAATATGGCTAGGTTTCCAAAATGTATGCAAGCATGACTTGTTCAAGGATGCTGATAAAATGACTCATTACATCTGAACTGTGCTCTGACCAATCCTTTTTGGATGAGACTTTGTCACAGCAAGTGCCGACTGATCCTTCTCAGAGAGGTGAGTATGTTTTAAATGAAGGTTTGAGTGAAATTATGTCGTAATGAGTTACTGCCTGTTACTCTGAAGTTGCCTGTCTAACTTACTGCGGAGTTTGATTTTGCCTTTATTTCTCTCCCACCTCAGGTGTGCCAGCACCCAGTCATGGAGTTGTGGTGATGCAGCTGAGTGTACCCAATGGCCCTCAGCCCCCTCAACCCCCCTTGTTACCGCAGTGGAACCAGTGTAAATACTATAGTGTGGAGCAGCGAGGGCAGAAACCAACTGAGCTTTACAACCCCGAAAACCCCACGCAGGTAACTTGCTCATCTTTAATTAGCTGCTTGTGGGTCTTACCTGTCACCTGAGGCATTCACCTTGTGTTTATATTGATTGCAGCGTTATCTTGAATTAGTTTTTTAAAAATTCATTCATGAGACATGGGCGTCGCTGGCTGGCCAGCATTTATTGCCCATCCCTAGTTGCCCGAGGGCAGTTGAGAGTCAACCACATTGCTGTGGCTCTGGAGTCACATGTAGGCCAGACCGGGTAAGGACGGCAGATTTCCTTTCCTAAAGGACATTAGTGAACCAGATGGGTTTTTCCAACAATGGTTTCATGGTTATCAGTAGATTCTTAATTCCAGGTATTTTTTTATTGAATCCAAATTCCACCATCTGCCGTGGCGGGATTCGAACCTGGGTCCCCAGAACGTTAGTTGAGTTTCTGGGTTAATAGTCCATCGACAATACCACTAGGCCATTGCCTCAACTAAGTTCATGTCTAAATATTTCCAACTTCTGCAATACAGCCGTTGAGATTCTTGGTCATGCACTGTTAGGTCTTGGATGTGGACACTGATGGGTATGTTCCTTTAGCCATCTCTGTTCCTATTCTATACATCAGAGACTGGCCTGAAAATGATTCTGCTAGTCTTTCCATTCTGGACTTCTAACTAACTGAATAAACTAATTAAGCTCAAACAAATCGACTAATTAAGAACCCAGCTTTTGGAATGTTGTTTCCAGTTCGGAATTGGATCGTGAGAATTGGGCAGAAGAAATAGGTAAGATTAAAAAAGCTAGGACACGTAGAAAAGTATTCTAATAGTTTTCAGTTAATAGTACAACAATAAATTTATGTAAGACATTATCAGTTAGCTCTGGGTCACCAGATTTGCACTGGATTTGCTTACAATTTGAAGGCCAGAGTGTTAGTGAGACCATTAATCCTGATTCTATACCTGTTCCTTCTTTTAATCAATAGTCAAGGGGTGAAATTTCTGTTATTAAAAATCGAGAGAATGTCTGTTTTCTCTGCTCTTAACCTCCTGCTGATGCTATTCTCAGACTTGTATGTTTGAATGTCACAGCGATATCACTTAACAGCTTGTTAATAATGGAGAAAAACAGCCATTACCCAGTCTGTAGTGGAAAGAGGAAAGTCGTACAACTTTGGGAGATTATGTCCCTGTGGAGACCATTCAGTCTATCATAAGTGGACTGAGAATTATCCAGTCAGTCCCACTTATCTGCTGTTATTCCACAGCCCTACACTTGATTCGCTTTGGTATCATATTTCCAGTAAAGATATACTGGACGGGACTTTAGTTAGGTCCCTCCCCCAATGGTGTGTTTTGCGGAGGCGGCCCGCCATTGGCCGGCAGCGGGATCTTTTTGTCCCACCGCTGTCGATGAGGTTTCCCGTTGTTCACACCCTCTGCTGCTGGGGAACCCGTAACGGGGTCTCCATCAACGGGAACGATGATCCCACCAGCAGGAACGACCGGAAAATCCCACCCACAATTTTCTGTCTGCGCTATTGTTGAGAAGGTCTAATCAGAGTGTGGTAAGTTTTCATAATGCAGTTTCCATTATAAAGGTGGACATAGCAATTTATAATCAAAATATAAAATTAAGGACAGAATATATTGCTTTAAAATGGAGACTAAATTATGCCTGTTTGCCCGTCCAATAATTCCTTCACCTGAAGTCCCCCACCCTTGTGCAGTTCCATATTAACACAAATGAAGCATGTAAATATTTTCATTTTCTAATTGTCAGGCATTGTGTGACAATTTAATTTGTATGTTTTGAGGCAGACCCAACCTCAAAACAGAAGCTGAACTGAAACTGAAAGGGAAGCAGAAAAGGTGAGAGCAGAAAAGCAGAAATGAAATTGAACTTTCCGGTTTCTAAGGAAACCAATAACAAGCTGAACTTGGGAAACTGAAACCTTGTTGTAAGATATAAAAGGACACAGATCGGTCCAAGCTGCGCAGTAGCAGTTGTTGAATCCACTGGAGCAGCAGAAGCAAGCTGAAGAAGACTCAAGAAGGCTAGATCCAGATGCTGAGAATAAGCAAAGGAAATAAGTTGCAGCAGCTGCTTCTGTTACTGGACGATAACATTGGTGGATCGTCTGACTCCAGACTGAGTTGAACAGGTTCTGCAGACAGTGCGCTATTTGTGATGAAGACCAAACTCGCGGTACTCTGGTAGGGTACTGCTGTCGGCTGGGGATCAGACTAGAAGGAGAAGAACTAAGATCCTTCTGAAGGAAGGCAGGGTTTGAAGGACTTTCTGACTCACTGTGATCACTAAAATCTGAATGGACTACTGAACTAATTCATACGATCTGTCTTAACTGTATCTGCCTCTTAAGGTGCAATTTATAGTCTATATTCAACCACAATTTGCATTCCTTTTTTGCTTGCGTTAATTCTGGATGTTAGCATATAGGATAGGTAGTATTTAGTATCTTATTTATTGGCTTTTGTACAGCAGCAGTGCTTCTGTTTTCAATGGTGAAGATTTGTGGCTTCATTCTATTAATGAATAACTAGGATTTCAAATTTAGTCTACTTAAAAAAAAAGGTTTTTGGTCTCGGATCGTAACAAAACTGGGGGCTTTTTGCAGGATCTCAAAGCTACAGAAGGCTACAAGGTCAACAGGATTTCCCAGTGAATTTTACTATACTTATTGAAAAGCATGATGGCTTTGTCAATTATTTTCTTGAGAGGGAACATTTATCCCTGAACAACTTGCAGCAATTAACCAGAGCTGGGTTAATGGTATTAGCAGAAAAGCTGGAGTTAAAATCAGGGACAAAAAAGGCACAACCGTTGGTATTGGAATGAAAAAAAGCCTGACCCAGGTTTTTTCTTATTCATTCATGGGACAAGGGCGTCGCTGGCTGGGCCAGCATTTATTGCCCATCCCTAGTTGCCTGAGGGCAGTTGAGAGTCAACCACATTGCTATGGCTCTGGAGTCACATGTAGGCCAGACCGGGTAAGGACGGCAGATTTCCTTCCCTAAAGGACATTAGTGAACCAGATGGGTTTTTCCGACAATGGTGATCAGTAGGTTCTTAATTCCAGATTTTTAAAATTGAATTCAAATTCCACCATCTGCTGTGGCAGGATTCGAACCCAGGTCTCCAGAACATTAGCTGAGTTTCTGGATTAATAGTCTAGTGATAATACCACTAGGCCATCACCTCCCACAGAACACAGTTTGAGTTAGCTAAAATTCATTTGCAGATGAAACAGCTTCAGGTGGAAAAGGACATGATAAAACTCAAACTTGAAAGAAGGGGAAATGAAAGAGCACAAGAATTGGAAATGCAAAAGCTTGAAATTGAACTCCAGAAAGATGAGGTAGCGAAGGAATGAAGAGGCAGAAACCAGAAAGCTTCAAGGGGAAAAGAAAATGAAACAGTATGAATTAGCTGAGGAAAAACCTAGGGTACATAGTTTAAGAGAAGCTGTTCCAGTCAACAAGAATGATATCACAGAGGATAGAAGTGATGTATAGAAACTGATATGCTTTCATTGTGAAGTCGGAAAATATACCTCTATAGGCTGGTATGAGTCAAAATACAGTCAGGCTTTATTCTCACAAGCTTATGGGAGAACTTGACCCCATGAAAGCGGAAGCCAAAGTTCTCTCTGAACACAAGAAGCGTGGACCTTTATACATCAGGGCTCCCAATACAAGTCATGAAGCAAAGTCCAGCTAACAGTCCTTGATCGTAAATTATAGTTCCTTTAACAGCTTCTGATAGTCTCTGGATCATGGTTAGAGACTATCTGATATCCTTGGGTCATAAAGCACAATTCTCCTGGTAGTCGAAGCCAAGGTGCCACCTCTGGTCCCCTGCTCTTCCCGCAGCTTTTCCTTTGAGGTGACTGAGTACGAGTGCAGCTGTCCCAGTGGGAGTCCTCCTTCAAACGGCCATTCTCGCACTCTACCATTTGCTTCTTTTGTTTAAATCATACACAAGCCTATGAGAAAGAAAGACTTACCCCCGAACATCTATATTTAACTGTCTGTTTTATCAGAATGATATAAACAAGCGAGGGAACCATGAACAAATGGCTTGTACTAAAAGTAAGAGATGAAAGACATGAACAAATGGCTTATACTACTACCAGGAGCAATATAAACAAAGGGGAGACTAGCCATAAGGAAGGGTTATGTTTATGATACATTCCAGGTACAAAGTTCAACCTTTTAGGCACAAAATACATTGAGTACAAAAAAACATTAACCCTTTCCCTTCTTCAATTGCCATAAGACAGAGCATGTAAAAGCAAATTGGTGGAAGCTGAAAGTTAGATCAATGGGAATAATAGGGACTCGGTAAGAGTTTTAACAACACCAGGTTAAAGTCCAACAGGTTTATTTGGTAGCAAATACCATTGGCTTTCGGAGCGCTGCTCCTTCATCAGATGGAGTGGAAATGTGCTCTCAAACAGTGCACAGAGACACAAAATCAAGTTACAGAATACTGATTAGGATGCGCATTCTAATTCAGTCAATTCAGCCATTGCTGATGGCTGATGATATGATTTGCCTTCCAGATGGTTTGACGAAATCAGAAATATTAATGGAGGGTATTCATGGGATTTATGGACCTTATATAAAGTCAATTTATGAAGCAAAATTAGGTGGAAATTGAATCCTGAAACTGACCCTGCATATTTAAATCAGGAACGCAGGGGAACAGGGAGAATTCCAAAAGGGGGTCTCCCCGCCGTGGATGGCGTTTGGCCCCTCTCGCAATATTCTCCTGCCAAATGTAATTTGCGGGCGCCAGAGTATTTCCCCCTATGATTTGCATGACTGCCTTGAATATCCCATGGACTGGGATAAGGGAATTGCATTTTTCTTATTTACCATTGGAAGTATACCTAATGAGCCAACTGGTTTCAGTCCCTTTGAGTTAGTCTGTGGACGTGAAGTAAAGGGACCACTTACATTGATTAAAGACAAAATGATGATGGTCCAAGTACACACTCTCTTAGACTGTATGTCCAAAATTCAAGGAAAACTGTCAAAAGCTTGCGCAGTAGCTCGGAAACATCCCAACAAGTAATGAAAAAGCAAATGGATAAACAGTTAAAACACAGCTATTCAATCTAGGAACAAGTAATAGTTCTGTTACCTTTGCTGAAGGCTGGGTTTGATAGACTTTATTATGTTACAAAGAAACTAAATAAAGTAAACCATATAATTAGTATCCCAGACAGAGGAAGCATCAGCGAGTGTGTCGGATAAGTATGATGAAACGATATGACTGGGAGACGAGTCAACCAGTAAGTAGTAAAGTAGAAGTTCATGTGGATACACTCAAGGGTTCAGACGATGAGTCAAAGATGGAAAGCTCTCAGACCAAAGCTCCAAATAATGAAATTAGTCAATATGGAGGTATTACAAAATTTGGATAGGATATTACACCAAAAAAGTCCCAGGGTGCCATAACAAGCAGCTTAAAAATACAAGTCATTGTGTATTGATGGACCAAATGTCTTCACCTATGCATGACGTTGATGGTGGAAAATGCTACACTGATCAAACAAAACCTTCACTGACTCAATCCTGGAAAACTGGCTCAAGTAAGAGCAGGAATTAAATTCATGCTGGACAATGAAATCATTGAACCAAGTCAAAGTAGCTGGAGTTTGATATGACAGCCCATCAACCTAAAAACCAAGTGGGTTGCTGGGAAAGACAAAATGACAAAAAGTATTCAACTACTCAAGGGGAACCAACAGATAGGTCCACTCCGATGGAAAGCAAGGAACATGACTTGCTTGTGAGAATTAGCAATTGCACCAACCAACAAACCATGCATCAAAAAGCTTTGACTGGGCAATTGTCAAAAATGTGCATTCATTCTTTTAAAGCCCATCACGAATGGTAGATAAATATAATCAAAATACTGCAAGTGCTGGAAATCTGAAATAAAAAGAGAAGACTGGAAAGACTCGGCAGCTCTGGCAGCATCTCATGGAATCATAAAATCTCTTCGATGCAGAGGAGGCCATTCAGCCCATCGGGCCTGCACCGACTTTCTGACAAAGGATCTTACCCAGGCCCACCTTTCCCCGTACCCCACACATTAACCACCTAACCTGCACGTCTTTGGACACTAAGGGGCAATTTAGCATGGCCAATCCACCTAACCTGCACATCTTTGGACATTAAGGGGCAATTTAGCATGGCCAATCCAGCTAACCTGCACATCTTTGGATACTAAGGGGCAATTTACCCTGGCCAATCCACCTAACCTGCACATCTTTGGACACTAAGGGGCAATTTAGCATGGCCAATCCACCTAACCTACACATATTTGGACACTAAGGGCCCGATTTTACCATTGCGCCGCGCCCGTTTTCAGGCGCAAAAACGTGGTAAAGTTGGGTGTGAGGCCATTAACGCGATCCGCACCCGCGTCCGCGCAGATTGCCACTTTACCGAAACCCAGGAATGGCGGCGATCCGCTTCGCGCCCGAAACGGGTGCAACGGCGATTTAACTGCATTTGCATGCATTTAAATTGAATTAATGAACTGCCCGCCCAACTTTATCAGCATTTCCCCCTTTACCACCGCGTTTGCCAATCCGGAACCGTGCCGTAATGGACCTGCTAAATAATAGTCTGAATCGGGTGCTCCAGCTGCTGAAGAGCGCGTTCAGTGTTTCCAACGGCTCCCTGACTCAGATCAGTGGTGGGGGGGAGGGGGGAAGTGGGTCAGATCATTCTCTGGTTGGGGAAAGAGGGGAGTGAGGCCAGATCGTTGTCTGGTTGGGGGGGGGGGGAGGAGGAGGAGGCGGGTCAGATGTATCTTTGGTGGGGGTGAGGGGGGCGGGCGGGGGAGGGCTGATCGTTGTCTGGTGGGGAGGGAGGAGGAGGTGGGTCACATATTCCTCTGTGGGTGGGGGGGGGGAGTGGTGAGTGAGACCAGATCATTCTCTTGGGGGGGGATGAGTGAGGCCAGATCGTTGTCGGGGGGGAGGGGAGGAGGGAGACGGGTAAGATGTATCTCAGGCGCGGCGGGGGGGGGGGGGTGCAGATGGATCTCTGGCGGGGGGGGGGCAAATGGATCTCTGTTGGGGGGGGCAGACGGATATCTGGTGGGGGCGTGGGCGGGTGTCCACTGCCACTCTGCGGGTGATCAGTTGGGGGGGAGAGGGGGCAGGGGTGGCGATCAGTCTGGGTAACGGGGGGGTGGGTGGATAAGGGGGACAGTGATGTGTGTGGGTAGTGGGGGGGGTGGATAAGGGGGACAGTGATGTGTGTGGGTAGTGGGGGGGGTGGATAAGGGGGACAGTGATGTGTGTGGGTAGTGGGGGGGGTGGATAAGGGGGACAGTGATGTGTGTGGCTAGCGGGGAGGGTTGATAAGGGGGACAGTGATGTGTGTGGGTAGCGGGGGGGGTGGATAAAGGGTACAGTGATGTGTGTGGGTAGTGGGGGGGTGGATAAGGGGGACAGTGATGTGTGTGGGTAGTGGGGGGGGTGGATAAGGGGGACAGTGATGTGTGTGGGTAGCGGGGAGGGTTGATAAGGGGGACAGTGATGTGTGTGGGTAGCGGGGGGGGGTGGATAAAGGGGACAGTGATGTGTGTGGGTAGTGGGGGGTGGATAAGGGGGACAGTGATGTGTGTGGGTCATGGGGGGGTGGATAAGGGGGACAGTGATGTGTGTGGGTCATGGGGGGGTGGATAAGGGGGACAGTGATGTGTGTGGGTCATGGGGGGGTGGATAAGGGGGACAGTGATGTGTGTGGGTCATGGGGGGGTGGATAAGGGGAACAGTGATGTGTGTGGGTAGTGGGGGACAGTGATGTGTGTGGGTAGCGGGGAGGGTGGATAAGGGGGACAGTGATGTGTGTGGGTAGTGGGGGGGTGGATAAGGGGGACAGTGATGTGTGTGGGTAGTGTGGGTGGGTGGATAAGGGGGACAGTGATGTGTGTGGGTAGTTGGGGGGTGGATAAGGGGGACAGTGATGTGTGTGGGTAGTGGGGGGGTGGATAAGGGGGACAGTGATAGAACATAGAACAGTACAGCACAGAACAGGCCCTTCGGCTCACGATGTTATGCCGAGCTTTATCTGAAACCAAGATCAAGCTATCCCACTCCCTATCATCCTGGTGTGCTTCATGTGCCTATCCAATAACTGCTTAAGTGCTCCTAAAGTGTCTGACTCCACTATCACTGCAGGCAGTCCATTCCACACCCCAACCACTCTCTGCGTAAAGAACCTACCTCTGATATCCTTCCTATATCTCCCACCATGAACCCTATAGCCCTCCACCTCATCCACTACTCCACCAATCTTGGTGTCATCAGCAAATTTACTGATCCACCCTTCAGCCCCCTCCTCTAAGTCATTAATAAAAATCACAAAGAGCAGAGGACCAAGCACTGATCCCTGTGGCACTCCGCTAGCAACCTGCCTCCAGTCCGAAAATTTTCCGTCCACCACCACCCTCTGTCTTCGATCAGACAGCCAGTTACCTATCCAATCGGCCAACTTTCCCTCGATCCCACACCTCCTTACTTTCATCATAAGCCGATCATAGGGGACCTTATCAAACGCCTTACTAAAATCCATGTATATGACATCAACTGCCCTACCTTCATCAACACACTTAGTTACCTCCTCAAAAAATTCAATCAAATTTGTGAGGCACGACTTGCCCTTCACGAATCCGTGCTGACTATCCCAGATTAATCCGCATCTTTCTAAATGGTCGTAAATCCCATCCCTAAGGACCTTTTCCATCAATTTACCAACCACCGAATTAAGACTAACCGGTCTATAATTACCAGGGTCATTTCTATTCCCTTTCTTAAACAGAGGAACAACATTCGCCACTCTCCAGTCCTCTGGCACCATCCCCGTGGACAGTGAGGACCCAAAGATCAAAGCCAAAGGCTCTGCAATCTCATCCCTTGCCTCCCAAAGAATCCTAGGATATATTCCATCAGACCCAGGGGACTTATCGACCTTCAGTTTATTCAAAACTGCCAGTACATCCTCCCTCCGAACAGCTATACGATAAATGGCAGAACCATAAAGGGTGTAGATACGCAGAGGGACCTGGGTGTGCAAGTCCACAGATCCTTGAAAGTGACGTCACAGGTGGAGAAGGTGGTGAAGAAGGCATATGGCATGCTTGCCTTTATAGGAAGGGGCATAGAGTATAAAAGTTGGGGTCTGATGTTGCAGATGTATAGAACGTTGGTTCGGCCGCATTTGGAATACTGCGTCCAGTTCTGGTCGCCACACTACCAGAAGGACGTGGAGGCTTTGGAGAGAGTGCAGAGGAGGTTTACCAGGATGTTGCCTGGTATGGAGGGGCTTAGTCGTGAACATCATTGTAATGAATTAACATATTATCAAGCCCATATACTGGAATCATCCCCCTGCATCAAAATATCCACAGTAAGAAGTCTCACAACACCAGGTTAAAGTCCAACAGGTTTATTTGGTAGCAAATACCATAAGCTTTCGGAGCGATGCCCCTTCGTCAGATGGAGTGGTCTCTGTTCTCCAACAGTGCACAGACTCTGTTCAGTCAAGTTACAGAATACTAATTAGAATGCAAATCTCTACAGCCAGCCAGCCAGGTCTTAAAAGGTACAGATAATGTGGTTGGAGGGAACATTAAACACAGGTTAAAGAGATGTGTATTGTCTCCAGACAGAACAGCTAGTGATATTATGCAAGATCAGAGGGAAAGCTGTGGCGAGCTGTGGGGGTTACTGATAATGTGACATAAATCCAACATCCCGGTTTAGGCCGTCCTCATGTGTGCGGAACTTGGCTATCAGTTTCTGCTCAGCGACTCTGCGCTGTCGTGTGTTGTGAAGGCCGCCTTGGAGAACGCTTACCTGAAGATCAGAGGCTGAATGCCCGTGACTGCTGAAGTGCTCCCCCACAGGAAGAGAACAGTCTTGCCTGGTGATTGTCGAGCGGTGTTCATTCATCCGTTGTCGTAGCGTCTGCATGGTTTCCCCAATGTACCATGCCTCAGGACATCCTTTCCTGCAGCGTATCAGGTAGACAACGTTGGCCGAGTTGCAAGAGTAGGTACCGTGTACCTGGTAGATGATCTCAGGTGAGATGATGGCATCCGTGTCGATGATCTGGCACGTCTTGCAGAGGTTGCTGTGGCAGGGTTGTGTGGTGTCGTGGTCACTGTTCTCCTGAAGGCTGGGTAGTTTGCAGAGGATAGTGCCCAGCACTGCCCAGATAGTGCCAGGACGTGCACCTGGATAACTGGTTTGCTCACTGTGAGCCGTTAAAAATGGTGTCCCAGTCATTGTGTGTCTAAGTTGCCGACAAGGTGGGCGAATCAGCGGTCACCCTACCAGTGGCACCCGTCACTTTAACTTTTTTTTCTAAGTGCTGCGCTGCAGGACAGAGAAAGCCGCCATTGCCGTTGGCAGTTTCAATGCCGCTTTTCCCGCCCGATATCGGGGAAAATCCCAGCCTCCGTATTTTAATTTGATTTGTATATTTTGAGGCAGACCCTACCTCAAAACAAGCTGAAGTGAAAGTGAAACTGATAGGAAAGAAGGAAATGTAAGCCCAGAAATGAAACTGAACTTTCTGTTCCAAGGAAACCAAAAGCAAGCTGAGGTTGAGAAAGAAAAACTGAAACCTTGCTGAAAGATATAAAAGGACACTGATCAGTCCAAGCTGTGCAGTAACAGTTGTTGAGTACGCTGGAGCAGAACAGACAAGCTGAAGAAGAATTAAGAAGAAGAGGCTAGATCCAGAAGCAGAGAATAAGCAAAACAAATAAGTTGCAGCAGCTGCTTCTGTTACTTAACATTGATAGGTTCACCAATGTTTGCCCTATCTCATCCAAACTGAGGAGAGCAACTTCTGCAGGCATGTACCATTTGTGATGAAGACTGTACCCGTGGAACGCTGGCTGGCTGTGCACTGCTATCGGATGGGAATCAGAATAGCTGTTAAATGAAGAGGGGCTGAAATTCCCCCTGAGGAACACAGGGTTGGAATGACTTTGTGACTGCCTGTGATCACTAAAATCCGAGTGATGACTGAACCAATTTGTCAGATCTGTCTTAGTTATATCTGCATCGACCTAGGCACTGGAAGGTACAATGGCAAACCCAGCCCTGTTGACCCTGCAAAGTCCTCACGAACATCTGGGGATTTGTTCCAAAATTGGGAGAGCTGTCTCTCAGACTAGTCAAGCAACAGCCTGACATAGTCATTCTGATGGAATCATACCTTACAGATAACACCCCAGACACCACCATCACCATTCCTGGGTATGTCCTGTCCCACCGGGAGGACAGACCTAGCAGAGGGGGCAGCACGGTGATATGCAGTCGGGAGGGAGTTACCCTGGGAATCCTCAACATTGACTCTGGACCCCATGAAGCCTCACGGCATCAGGTCAAACACGGGCAAGGAAACCTCCTGCTGATTACCACATACCGTCCCCCCCCCAAGCTGGTGAGTCAGTTCTCCCCCATGTTGAACACCACTTGGAGGAAGCACTGAGGGTGGTAAGGGCACAGAATGTACTCTGGGTGGGGAACTTCAATGTCCATCACCAAGAGTGGCTCGGTGGTGCTACCACTGACCGAGCTGGCCGGGTCCTAAAGGACATCGCTGCGAGACTGGGACTGCAGCAGGTGGGGAGGAACCAACAAGAGGGAAAAACATACCTCACCTCATCCTCACCAACCTGCCTGCTGCAGAGGCATCTGTCAGTGACAGGATGGGTAGGAGTGACCACGGCACAATCCTTGTGGAGACAGAATCCCATCTTCACATTGAGGAAACCCTCCATCGTGTTGTGTGGCACTATCACCGTGCTAAATGGGATAGACTTCGAACAGATCTAACAACTCAAGACTGGGCATCCATGAGGCACTGTGGGCCATCAGCAGAATTGTACTCCAGCACAATCTGTAACCTCATGTCCCGGCACATCCCCCACTCGACCATCACCACCAGGCCAGGGGATCAACCCTGCTTCAATGGAGAGTGCAGGAGGGCATGTCAGGAGCAGCACCAGGCACACCTCAAAATGAGGTGTCAACCTGGTGAAGCTCCAACACAGGACTAGCTGTGTGTCAAACAGCGTAAGCAGCAAGTGATAGACAGAACTCAGCAAACCCACAATCAGTGGATCAGATCTAAGCTCTGCAGTCCTGCCATGTCCAGTCGTGAATGGTGGTGGACAATTAAACAACTCACTGGAGGTGGAGGCTCCACAAATATCCCCATCCTCAATGATGGAGGAGCCCAGCACATCAGCGCAAAAGATAAGGCTGAAGCATTCGCAGCAATCTTCAGCCAGAAGTGCTGAGTGGATGATCCATCGAGCCTCCTCCAGAAATCCCCAGCATCTCAGATGCCAGTCTCCAACCAATTCGATTCACTCCACGTGATATACAGAAACAGCTGAAGACACTGGATACTGCAAAGGCAATGGGCCTGATAACATTCCAGCAATAGCACTGAGGACTTGTGCTCCAGAACTTGCCGCTCCCCTAGCCAAGCTCTTCCAGTACAGTTACAACACTGGCATCTACCCAACAATGTGGAAAATTGCCCAGCATGTCCTGTACACAAAAAGCAGGACAAATCCAACCCGGCCAATTACCGCCCAATCAGTCTACTCTCGATCATCAGTAACGTGATGGAAGGGGTCATCGACAGAGCTATCAAACGACAGTCACTTGGCAATCAAGGGCGGCACGGTGGCACAGTGGTTAGCACTGCTGCCTCACAGCATCAGGGACCCGGGTTCAATTCCTGGCTTGGGTTACTGTCTGTGTGGAGTCTGCATGTTCTCAAAAGTCCAAAGATGAGTAGGTTAGGTGGATTAGCCATGCTATATGCATGGGGTTACGGGGATAGGGCAGAGAGGAGGGCTGGGTGAGATGTTCTTTCGGAGAGTCGGTGCAGACTCGATGGGCTGAATGGCCTCTTTCTGCACTGTAGAGATTCCATTGTTCTAATAACCTGCTCAGTGACGCCCAGTTTGGGTTCCGCCAGGGTCACTCAGCTCCTGACCTCGTTACAGCCTTGGTTCAAACATGGATAAAAGAGTTGAATTCCAGAGGTGAGGTGGGAGTGACTGCCCTTAACATCAAGGCAGCATCTGACTGAGTGTGGCATCAAGGAGCCCGAGCAAAACTGGAATCAATGGGAATCAGGGGGAAACTCTCCGCTGGTTGGAGTCACACCCGGCACAAAGGAAGATGGTTGTGGTGGCTGGAGGGTCAGTCATCTCAGTTCCAGGACATCACTGCAGGAGTCCCTCAGGGTTAGTGTCCGAGACCCAACCATCTTCAGCTGCTTCATCAACGACCTTCCCTCCATCATATGGTCAGAAGTGGGGATGTTCGCCGATGATTGCACAATGTTCAGCACCATTTGCGACTCCTCAGATACTGAAGCAGTCCATGTCCAAATGCAGCAAGAACTGGACAATATCCAGGCTGGGCTGACAAGTGAGGAAGTGGCACTGTATAGAAAAGTGCATGCGTAGCGCCATCTTTATAGGTAGCGATGCAGCAGCGCGCGTGCGCGGTGCTCCCTGTCAGCAGGAGGATTGGCTGATGGATTTTGGAAACACTTTTACAAGGGGATGATTTACACACAGCAAACTCAAATCAAGAGAATTATTTGTCTCTTCTGAATGGGATTAGCAGTTAGACAGAATGTTTGTTGATCTATCTAATATGGGGAGCCATGAACACACAATCTTCTTATTGTTGTGTCCTCTACCTGAAGGCTGGTCTGACCCACAATGTCAGGATCCCCGCCATGGGTAGGGCAAAGAGACAGAACCCAAATCCACCCCAGCCAGAATGGGGATTGAACCCTGTGCTGTTGGCACCAATCTGATCCACACCAGCCAGCCAGACCCCACAAGGAATCCAGGCTGCTGTGGCAACAGAAACTTTTATATCCGCTACCCGTGGAGCCATGGATAGTGATGGGAGAGGCTCCAAATTGTTTCCATCATATGACTGACCAGGAATCTCTCCCGCTCTTATTGTCTGTCATTAGGGTATGTTCGAAGGGCGGCATGGTGGCACAGTGGTTAGCACTGCTGCCTCACAGCGCCAGGGATCCAGGTTCGATTCCCGGCCTGGGTCACTGTCTATGTGGAGTTTGCACATCCTCCCTGTGTCTACGTGGGGTTTCCTCTGGGTGCTCCGGTTTCCTCCCACAGTCCAAAGATGTGCAAGTTAGGTGCATTGGCCATGCTAAATTGCCCTTTAGTATCAGGGGGACTAGCTAGGTTCAATGCATGGGGATAGGGCAAGGGCGGGATTGTGGTCGGTGCACACACGATGGGCCGAATGGCCTCCTTCTGCACTGTCGTGATTCTATGATTCTAAGTAACATTCACACCACACAAGTGCCAGGCAATGACCAGCTCCAATAAGAGAGAATCTAATCATCGCCTTTTTGACATTCATAGAAACATTAGAATCTAGAAGCGGGAGGAGGCCATTCGGCCCTTCGAGCCTGTTCCGTCATTCATCTTGATCATGGCTGATCATCAAATTCAATATCCTGATCCCCCTTCCCTCCATATCTATTGATCCCTTTATCCCCAAGAGCGATATCTAATTTCTTCCTGAAAACAAACAACATTTTGGCCTCAACTACTTTCTGTGGGAGTGAATTCCACACATTCACCACCCTCTGGGTGAAGAAATTTCTCCTCACCTCAGTTCTAAAAGGTTTACCCCTTATCCTCAAACTATGACCCCTAGTTCTGGACTCCCCCCATCATTGGGAACATTCTTTCTGAATCTACCCTATCTAACCCTGTTAGAATTTTATAAGTTTCTATGAGATCCCCTCTCACTCTTCTAAACTCCAGTGAATATAATCCTAACCGACTTAGTCTCTCCTCATATGACAGACCTGCCATCCCAGGAATCAGCCTGGTAAACCTTCGATGCACTCCCTCTATAGCAAGGACATCCTTCCTCAGATAAGGACACCAAAACTGCACACAATACTCCAGGTGTGGCCTCACCAATGCCCTGTACAATTGCAGTAAAACATCCCTATCCCTGTACTCAAATCCTCTCGCTATGAAGGCCAACATACCATTTGCCTTCTTTACTGCCTGCTGTACCTGCGCGCTTACTTTCAGCGACTGATGCACGAGGGCTCCAAGGTCTCGCTGAGTATCTCCCTCTCTCAATTTACACCCATTCAAGTAATAATCTGTCTTCCTATTATTGCTACCAAAGTGGATAACCTCACATTTATCCACATTTTACTGCATCTGCCATGCAGATACCCACACACTCAGCCTGTCCAAATCACGCTGAAGCATCTCTGCATCCTCCTCATAGCTCACCCTCCCATCCAACTTTGTATCATCTGCAAATTTGGAGATAATACATTCAGTTCCCTCTTCCAACTCATGAATATATAATGTGAACAGTTGGGGTCCTAGCACAGATCCCTGTGGAACCCCACTAGTCACTGACTGCCAATCAGAAAAAGACCCATTTATACTAACTCTTTGCTTCCTATCTGCTAACCAGCTTTCTATCCATCTCAAGACATTACCTGCAATCCCATGTTATTTAACTTTACATAGTAGTCTGTAATGTGAGACCTTGTCAAAAGCCTTCGGAAAGTCTAAATAAACCACATCCACTGGTTCTCCTCAGTCAACTCTACATCCTCAAATAATTCCAATAGATTCATCAAGCATGATTTCCCTTTTGTAAATCCATGCTGACTTTGTCTGATTATACCACTGCCTTCCAAATGCCGAGTTATGAAATCCTTGATAATAGACTCCAGCAACTTCCTCAGTACTGACGTTAAGCTCACTGTCTATAGTTCCCTGTTTTCTCTCTACCTCTCTTATTGAACAGCTTACATTAGCTACCCTCCAATCTGTAGGAACTATTCCAGAATCCAAAGAATTTTGGAAAATAACCACCAATAGATCTACAATTTCCAGGGCCACTTCCTTAAGTACTCTGGGATGAAGATTATCAGGACCTGGAGATTTATCCACCTTCAATCCCATCAATTTCCCCAAAACCATTTCTCTACTAATGCTGATTTCCTTCAGCTCCAAACTAAATTCTTAACTAAAAGCCAGGAATCAAACCCAGGTCCCTGACGCTGTGAGGTAGCAGTGCTAACCACTGTGCCACCGTGCAATTAGGTTTTCAATGGCATTACTATTGGTAAACCCCCACTATCAACATCCTGGAGGTTACCATTGACCAGAAACTGAACTGGACTAGCCATATAAATACTACAAGAGCAGGTCAGAGGCTGGGAATCCTGCAATGAGTAATTGACCCCCCAAAGCCTGTCCACCATCTACAAGGCACAAGTCAGGAGTGTGATGGAATACTCCCCACTTGCCTGGATGGGTGCAGCTCCAACAACACTCAAGAAACTCAACACCATCCAGGCCAAAGCAGCCTGATTGATTGCTACCCCTTCCACAAACATTCACTCCCTCCACCATTGATGGAGAGTGACAGCCATGTGTACCATCTACAAGATGCATTGCAAGAACTCATCGAGGCTTCTTAGGCAGCACCTTCCAAACCCACTACTATCTAGAAGGACAAATGCAGCAGATACCTGGGAACACCACCACCTGGAGATTACCCTCCAAGCCACTTGCCATCCTGACTTGGAAATATATCGCCATTCTTCACTGTTGCTGGATCAAAATCCTAGAACTCCTTTCCCAGCAGTGCTGTGGATGTCAAGCAAAAGTTACTGGTCCTTAACAAGATCATAACATGGTTTAGTCATTTCTTTTCCCACAACAGTCCAGACCAATATTGCCCGCTGTGTTTCCGAGATGTGCCACGACCCTGACACTAGTCATCTTTCCACCCATTAAAGGACACATTACAAGTAATGTGAAGTTTTGTTTTGCTCCATTTATGTTAGCAAAGTCTATTATTTTATAACCGGTGTTCTTTAATCAACTTTATGGGCCCGATTTTACCATTTAAACGGGCGCGGAAACGTGGTAAAGATGGGCGTGAGGCCATTAATGCGATCCGTGCCTGCGTCTGCTCAGATGCCCACTTTACCAAGGCCAGAAAATGGCCGTGATCCAAATCGCGCCCGAAACAAGCGCAACGGCGACTTAAATGCATTTGCATTGAATTAATGAACTGCCCGTCCAACTTTACCAGCATTTTCCCCTTTACCATCGTGTTTGGGCGCTCCAGCTTCTGAAGAGGTAAGTTCAGAGCTTCCAATGGCTCTCTGACTCAGATTGGTGGTGGAGGGGGTGACGGTGCAGATCATGCTCTGGTGAAGGACGGGGGGGTGAGGGACGGGGGGAGGCCAGATCATTCTCTGGTGGGGGAGAAGAGAGGCCCAATCATTTTCTGGGGAGGGGGGTCAGATGTATCTCTGGTGGGGGGGAGGGAGGGGGAGGATCGCTCTCTGGTGTGGGGGGGGGGGGGGAAGAGGGAGGGAGGCCAGATTGTTGTCTGTTTGGGTGGGGGGAGGAGAGCAGAGGGAGGCCAGATTGTTGTCTGGTGGAGGGGGGGGGCGGGGGAGAAGGAGGGCAGATCATTCTCTGGGGGGGGAGGCCCGATCATTCTCTGGTGGGGGCAGACTGGGGGGGGGGGGGGCAGGGAGGACCGCTGCCACTCTGCGGGTGATCGGTGGGGGGGGAAGGGGCAGGGGGTCGCGATCGGTCTGGGTAGCGGGGAGGGGATTGGATAAGGGGGACAGTTATGTTGTGGGGGTGGGATGATGTCTGTGGGGGCATCACTCCTGCTTTTCGCTCCCGGCCGCTTTATCCGCTTTTTGCTGCCGGGAGCGATGTGACAGGGACCCGATTTTCAAATATTTTTTCTCACTGCATATGCGCAGTTCAGAGCTCCGAGCGTTTCGGGTGCGCTAAGCCCCGCCCACAGTGCAATTCAGACCCGCAATTTCTTTTCAGGCTAAGTGTGTATGGGGGCGCCTGAAAGCAGATTTCCAAGTCGGATCTGAATTGCGCCCAGATTCAGCACTTAGAATGAAAATGGTAAAATCAGGCCCTATAAGTCATAAGTCCAATAAAATTAAGGCTCTCGCCGGCTTGACTTGTTTCATCACGGCATCATAAGTAGACAAGTTGGCTTCTTTGGTTCCGCAGATGGTGTATTGGGTTAAAAATTGAGGCAAGGCACTTCTCCACAGGAAGAGCGAGCATGGCAGGTGAGCCTTCCATGCCAACTCTGTTGTATGTCTGAGTGCTCAGTTGCCAAGTCTTGGCAGAGACCTAGATGAGGTCACGCTTATGCCCCACCCCCCCAGCCAGTGAATGGTCCATTAAGAAGGGAGAGGAGAACATTGGCTAGTCATCCTTTCAGCTTCAAGTTGAATTGTTTTGGTTTAATTTTCGGAACAGGAATAACTCAGTTAGCTACTTGAATCTGTTCTGCCATTCTCAATGCGATCATGGTTGATCTGTGACCTAACTCCAAATATCCACTTTTGCCCCATACCCCTTAATACCTGATATGCTCCATATTATTTTGCTAGCAAATCTCTTGCAGCATTTTCACAATGAGCTTGGATTGTCATTATAGTAGGGCTGGATATGTGGACGGTATTTTAATTAATTCAACATAAAATAACTGTCTCTCAACCATCTAAGTTACATTTCTGCAAATCTGCAGCCCCAAGTCTCTGTTTCACACACTTTATCCCCCTTTGGGAAAGTATTAGAAGGATTAACAAGCTGATTATTAATCTATTTAGACCACGTTATGAACACTCCTTCTGTGGCCAGCAAGCCCTAGAGTGGAACTTGAACCTCAATTCGTATTACGAAGCCAGACTAGACCCTGACAGTTTTCCTTTTTTGGCATAAATATGAGGATAGGATGCTTCACTCCAGGAGCAATTCTGCTGACAAATTAGGGATCTTTTATAGTAAAATAAACTTTATATAATAACACAGTTTAAATATAACTCTAACAAATGAAGCAGCTTAACCATTAACAGTTGAGCAATATTTCAAAATGAAAGAAAGCAACTTTCATTTCTAACTTATCAGTGTTTAAGTTCCAAATAAGCAACATTTCTCTTACAGACGTTAAAGCCACTTTAAGTACAGTTAGCAACCATAAATATGCTTGCTATAATGAATATAGACTGTCTTGAAGCTGTCGGACAGATTTTGTGGAGAGAGAGCAGCCTGTAGAAAACCTCTGTCTTCAAAAAACCCCAGTCAGAACTGAAAAGCTGTTTTTATCTTCTACAGACCTAGCTCCTCCCATTAACCACATCACCACATGACCATGCAAACCTAACCCCCTCCCCCTTCCAATTCTTTAATCAAACCTCCCAGGGGATATCTCCATCTATAAACAGAAATCCATTAGCTCTGTCCTAAATAAACACCATCAGGTTGAAATTAGTAATTATTCTGCTCTCCCAGCACCTGAGATTAATGTTTTCCAGACACACTGACTGCTGCATCTTTAAACAGTCCCATAAACATTCAAAAAACAATATATATCATCGCAACACTGACTGAGCCACAAGATTTCAAGGTCTCTGTGTATAGGCTGGTTGATAAATCAATTTTCAGCAATAAATTTAGTTTAAAATCTCATGAGGCTGAATGGCAGGAATTTGACTATTCGACTCCTCTTTCAAGTCAACTGCTGCTCAGTTCTTCTCACGAGTAATGGGGGCTGTGATGGCTGTGGAAATTATTTTTGGTGGTTACCAAGAAAAACCCCCTCCACATTGGTCAGGTCTCTGATGCATCACCCAGTTTATTTTGTGTTGTGACCCTGTCAGTGTAAGTAGACCGGGTTCTGTCATGACAGACAAAACAGTCAGGTCGACGAATGGATTTACTTGGAGAAAACCATTTTTGAAAATTCATTCCCTTCGATGCTTCAAATGAAATCACCATTTTCCTTTTAGCAATTTTTTTTTGGCTCGGAACGTTGTTGTCAGTGACGTAGTCTATTGCACGTCCTTCTCAGCCAGCTGTGTGGTTTATTCAGTGAAGCATTTCTCGGGAACTGACAGCTTATGAGTCATGCTATAATTAAGACAACTGGAAGGTCATTTTACAGCTTTTATCTGAGTCTTTTAATAACTGACTCTATCGTGAAATAATATACCTCCAATTAGTTAAAGGTCTTTGCTGTCTTCCTTGAGATTTTATTAGCTCTATCTCCTACTTCAGTATAAGACCTATTTTGTTTCGCTTGGCTGGCGCCATGTTGGCAAATTAAATCTCCAATTCAGACCACAATGTTGCCACCCCCCACTTTCATAGATCAGACATTATTTGCTTTACTAGCTACTGCAACTCTTGTACAGTGATTCCATTTTAAACGGTAAATCCTTACACTTTACTGTTGAGCAGTCAAATCAAGGAGAAAATGATCCCAGTCATTTTCTGACTGGGATCTGCAAATGTTATACAGCAGAAATCATACATGGAAACTGCAAGACTAATGTCCTTTAAGGAAGGAAATCTGCCGTCCTTACCTGGTCTGGCCTACATGTGATTCCGGAGCCACAGCAATGTGGTTGACTCTCAATTGCCCTCCAAGGGCAACTAGGGATGGGCAATAAAAGCTGGCCAGGCAGCAGCCTCCATGTCATAAGAACATAAGAACTAGGAGCAGGAGGAGGCCATTTGGCCCCTCGAGCCTGCTCCGCCACTCAATAAGATCATGGCTGATCTTTTTGTGGACTCAGCTCCACTTACCCGCCCGCTCACCCTTAATTCCTTTACTGTTCAAAAATCTATCTATCTTTGCCTTAAAAACATTCAATGAGGTAGCCTCAACTGCTTCACTGGGCAGGGAATTCCACAGATTCACAACCCTTCGTGTGAAGGAGTTCCTCCTCAACTCAGTCCTAAATCTGCTCCCCCTTATTTTGAGGCTAGGCCTCCAGTTCTAGTTTCACCCGCCAGTAGAAACAACCTCCCTGTTCCTATCTTCTCTATTCCCTTCATAATCTTACATGTTTCTATAAGATCCCCCCTCATTCTTCTAAATTCCAATGAGTATAGTCCCAGTCTACTCAGTCTCTCCTCATAAGCCAATCCTCTCAACCCTGGAATCAACCTAGTGAATCTCCTAGCCCCACGAATGAATAAAAAAGAGCTAATACCAAAGGGGAGATGTTGGAAAGGGATATGGGGAAATGGTTTGCAGGAGACTGGTTCCTTTGACTGCAATGTCAGTATACTGCAGGCTGCTGCCCATTTGCCATTTCAGTATACCCACTCCACAAAACAAAATTGCTATATAAGATTCATTGGTCTCCATAGGAAGCCTTGTGTTGCAATAGAACATAGAACATAGAACATAAGAACATAAGAACATAAGAAATAGGAGCAGGAGTAGGCCATCTAGCCCCTCGAGCCTGCCCCACCATTCAATAAGATCATGGCTGATCTGACGTGGATCAGTACCACTTACCCGCCTGATCCCCATAACCCTTAATTCCCTTACCGATCAGGAATCCATCCATCCGCGCTTTAAACATATTCAGCGAGGTAGCCTCCACCACCTCAGTGGGCAGAGAATTCCAGAGATTCACCACCCTCTGGGAGAAGAAGTTCCTCCTCAACTCTGTCTTAAACCGACCCCCCTTTATTTTGAGGCTGTGTCCTCTCGTTTTAACTTCCTTACTAAGTGGAAAGAATCTCTCCGCCTCCACCCTATCCAGCCCCCGCATTATCTTATAAGTCTCCATAAGATCCCCCCTCATCCTTCTAAACTCCAACGAGTACAAACCCAATCTCCTCAGCCTCTCCTCATAATCCAAACCCCTCATCTCCGGTATCAACCTGGTGAACCTTCTCTGCACTCCCTCCAATGCCAATATATCCTTCCTCATATAAGGGGACCAATACTGCACACAGTATTCCAGCTGCGGCCTCACCAATGCCCTGTACAGGTGCATCAAGACATCCCTGCTTTTATATTCTATCCCCTTCGCAATATAGGCCAACATCCCATTTGCCTTCTTGATCACCTGTTGTACCTGCAGACTGGGCTTTTGCGTCTCATGCACAAGGACCCCCAGGTCCCTTTGCACGGTAGCATGTTTTAATTTGTTTCCATTGAGATAGTAATCCCATTTGTTATTATTTCCTCCAAAGTGTATAACCTCGCATTTATCAACGTTATACTCCATTTGCCATATCCTCGCCCACTCACTCAGCCTGTCCAAATCTCTCTGCAGATCTTCTCCGTCCTCCACACGATTCACTTTTCCACTTATCTTTGTGTCGTCTGCAAACTTCGTTACCCTACACTCCGTCCCCTCCTCCAGATCATCTATATAAATGGTAAATAGTTGCGGCCCGAGTACCGATCCCTGCGGCACGCCACTAGTTACCTTCCTCCAACCGGAAAAACACCCATTTATTCCGACTCTTTGCTTCCTGTCGGATAGCCAGTCCCCAATCCACTTTAACACACTACCCCCAACTCCGTGTGCCCTAATCTTCTTCAGTAGCCTTTTATGGGGCACCTTATCAAACGCCTTTTGGAAATCCAAAAACACCGCATCCACCGGTTCTCCTCCATCAACCGCCCTAGTCACATCTTCATAAAAATCCAACATGTTCGTCAAGCACGACTTTCCCCTCATGAATCCATGCTGCGTCTGATTGATCGAACCATTTCTATCCAGATGCCCTGCTATCTCCTCTTTAATAATGGATTCCAGCATTTTCCCTACTACAGACGTTAAGCTGACCGGCCTATAGTTACCCGCCTTTTGTCTCCTTCCTTTTTTAAACAGCGGCGTAACATTAGCCGTTTTCCAATCAACCGGCACTACCCCAGAATGCAACGAGTTTTGATAAATAATCACGAACGCATCCACTATTACCTCTGACATTTCTTTCAATACCCTGGGATGCATTCCATCCGGACCCGGGGACTTGTCCACCTTCAGTCCCATTAGTCTACCCAGCACTGCCTCTCTGGTTACATTAATTGTATTAAGTATTTCTCCTGCTGCCAACCCTCTATCGTTAATATTTGGCAAACTATTTGTGTCCTCCACCGTGAAGACCGACACAAAAAACTTATTTAAAGACTCAGCCATATCCTCATTTCCCACTATTAACTCCCCCCTCTCGTCCTCCAAGGGTCCAACATTCACTCTGGCCACTCTATTCCTTTTTATATATTTATAAAAACTTTTACTATCATTTTTTATATTAATTGCTAGCCTAGCTTCATAGTCTATCCTTCCTTTCTTTATCGCTTTCTTAGTCTCTCTTTGTTGTTTCTTAAATTTTTCCCAATCACTTGTTTCTCCACTATTTTTGGCCACTCTGTACGCAGCTGTTTTTATTTTAATACTCTCCTTTATTTCCTTCGTTATCCACGGCTGGTTCTCCCTTTTCTTACAATCCTTGTTTTTTGCTGGAATATATTTTTGCTGAGAACTGAAAAGGATCTCCTTAAAAATCCTCCACTGTTCCTCAGTTATCCTACCTGCCAGCCTGCTCTCCCAGTCTACCTTAGCCAATTCATCCCTCATCCTATCATATTTCCCTCTGTTCAAACAGAGGACACTGGTTTGGGACCAAACTTTCTCCTCTTCCATCTGAATCAGAAATTCGACCATATTGTGGTCACTAGACCCAAGAGGGTCCTTCACAATAAGATCCTTAATTCTACCTACCTCGTTACACAATACCAGATCCAAAATAGCTCGTTCCCTCGTCGGTTCCGTAACATGCTGTTCAAGGAAACTATCCCGACAGCATTCTAAGAACTCTTCCTCCATTCCACCCTTACCGACTTGAGTCTGCCAGTCAATGTGCATGTTGAAGTCCCCCATGATTATTGCCGTTCCGTTTTTACACGCATCCCTTATCTGCTTGTTTATAGCCCTCCCCACCTCAACATTATTATTTGGGGGCCTATATACCACACCTACTAGTGTCTTTCTCCCTCTACTATTCCTCATCTCTACCCATAACGATTCCACGTTTTGTTCCTCAGAGCCTATGTCATCCCTCAGTACTACCCTGATATTATCTCTTATTAATAGCGCGACCCCACCACCTTTTCCTTCCTGTCTATTCTTCCTAAACGCCTGATACCCCTGGATATTCATCTCCCAGTCCTGGTCACCTTTCAGCCACGTTTCTGTAATGGCCACTAGATCGTACCCACTCGTGCTGATTTGCACCATCAACTCATATACCTTGTTCCGAATGCTTCGTGCATTCAGGCAAAGTGTCCTTATTCCAGCTTTTATCTGGACCCGCTTTGATGAGTCGCGAACACCCTCTCCCTCTACTCCCTTATCTAAATTACCGCCTTCATTCACTTGCACCCTCTCCTCTACCATTAATTTTGTAATTCCCCTTACCCCTGCATCCTCAACATAGAACATTACAGCGCAGAACAGGCCCTTCGGCCCACGATGTTGCACCGACCAGTTAAAAAAAAAAAAACTGTGACCCTCCAACCTAAACCAATTTCTTTTCGTCCATGAACCTATCTACGGATCTCTTAAACGCCCCCAAACTAGGCGCATTTACTACTGATGCTGGCAGGGCATTCCAATCCCTCACCACCCTCTGGGTAAAGAACCTACCCCTGACATCGGTTCTATAACTACCCCCCCTCAATTTAAAGCCATGCCCCCTCGTGCTGGATTTCTCCATCAGAGGAAAAAGGCTATCACTATCCACCCTATCTAAACCTCTAATCATCTTATATGTTTCAATAAGATCCCCTCTTAGCCGCCGCCTTTCCAGCGAAAACAATCCCAAATCCCTCAGCCTCTCCTCATAGGATCTCCCCTCCATACCAGGCAACATCCTGGTAAACCTCCTCTGCACCCTCTCCAAAGCCTCCACATCCTTCCTGTAATGTGGGGACCAGAACTGCACACAGTACTCCAAGTGCGGCCGCACCAGAGTTGTGTACAGTTGCAACATAACGCTACGACTCCTAAATTCAATCCCCCTACCAATAAACGCCAAGACACCATATGCCTTCTTAACAACCTTATCTACTTGATTCCCAACTTTCAGGGATCTATGCACACATACACCTAGATCCCTCTGCTCCTCCACACTATTCAAAGTCCTCCCGTTAGCCCTATACTCAACACATCTGTTATTCCTACCAAAGTGAATTACCTCACACTTCTCCGCATTAAACTCCATCCGCCACCTCTCGGCCCAACTTTGCAACCTGTCTAAGTCTTCCTGCAAACTACGACACCCTTCCTCACTGTCTACCACACCACCGACTTTGGTGTCATCAGCAAATTTGCTAATCCACCCAACTATACCCTCATCCAGATCATTAATAAATATTACAAACAGCAGTGGCCCCAAAACAGATCCCTGAGGTACACCACTTGTAACCGCACTCCATGATGAATATTTACTATCAACCACCACCCTCTGTTTCCTATCCGCTAGCCAATTCCTGATCCAATTTCCTAGATCACCCCCAATCCCATACATCTGCAATGGTGGCACCTCTGGACCAGAAGCTCCTGGTTCAAGTCTAAAGCCAGGACTTGTTGATCTTTGAGGAAGTGTTCAACACAGTTCAACTGGCTGATAATGAATTTGGGAATCCAGGGATTAAAAACAGTGTGGGTGTGATGCTACGGTAAAAAGATTTTTTTATCCATTCATGGGACATGGGTGTCGCTGGCTGGGCCAGCATTTATTGCCCACCCCTAGTTGCCCTTGGAGGGCGGTTGAGAGTCAATCCCATTGCTGTGGCTCTGGAGTCACATGTAAGCCAGACCTGGTAAGCACATTCCCTTCCTGAAAGGAACGAGGTGGGTTTATCCGACATTGGCAATGGTTTCACGGTCATCAGTCGATTCTCAATTCCAGTTATTTTTTATTGAATTCAAATTCCACCACTGCTGTGGCGGGATTCGAACCCAGGTCCTCCAGAACACTAGCTGAGTTTCTGGATTAATAGTCTAACGATAATACCACTAGGCCATCGCCTCCCCATGGAGTTGTTCTCCCATGAGATGAAAGGGCAGGGATTATTGAACCAAGGCACTCAGATGTAATTTAGTCTCATTTTAAAGTTGGTCACTGTCTTTATTTTTAAAGTATTTTCATTTGATATTTAAAGTTAAAATAGCAAGAAGCAATTTATCGAAGAGTTCCTTCGATATCTCTTGGTATTGTATCAACCTCATGCAAAATAAATGAATCTTGAACAATTGTCAAGTAAACCTGTTTATTTTTCATTGTGTTGACAGTTGATGTTTATTTTCTTAGGTCAATGCCCAATTAAAGAGTCCTCTTAACTCTCCAACTCAGTCGCCAACGCCGTCTCCAGTGACAAATGTCTGTCCTGGTCTCGCACCACTGCCACTTATTGCCCAGTTCTCCAGACCTGTGGGTCCAGCACAAGGTGAATACCTCTTCAAATACTATTTCAGGAATGTTTTGAACCGGCATATATATAGTGCTCGTAACGCACAGAATGTACAAATTGGCCTCACTTTCCAGAGGTAGCAGAAGTTTGTAGGAATGACACCCACTTAAAGTTGCTGCAGCTTGTTATAGTCAGTTGCAGATTAAATGTTAGCGGTATTAATTGTGCACTCTGCTATTTTAGTGCAGCCCTCAGCAAAGTCTGCATGTAGCGTCACAACCAACTAGCCAAGTGATGCCACTGTGCAACATCCCTGAAAATGGCAGCAAAGTACGACTGCTTTCAAGGTTATATACTTCCTTCTCTTTCCCTTCACCTCCCCACGCTGCAAGTTTCTTATTGGCCCCCATTTTTCTGTTTCCATTTTTTAAGACCAACTGAGCAATTGGGACAACACCGGCATAATTATGTGTTAATAAGATGCACCACTTCCAACTCTTCTCCACTCTGAGCAATGTGCATGTGCTTGAACGTCCATCAGTCTCTTCTCTGATACCAAATGCCTGAGTTGATCTAATGAGCCTTGTGAAAATCTATATCACTTACACCCTACTGCATTCCCTCGTGTCTATCCAAATGGTCACTTTTCAAAAGCATTCAGTAAATTTGTCAAACGTGACTTGCCTTTAATAATCCTTGGTGATTGTCCTTGATTATACTGATTCGAGCATGGCCTTGCATTAATAGAACTAGTTTTGTGTTGTTGAGAAAAAAAGACACATGTTGTCAAAGTTTCTTGTCTTGCACTCATCAGGACAGTTCGTAAGAATACCAAATTGTAAAGGGAACAGCGGGGGGTTGATACTGTGTAAGAAGAGAGTGCTGGTCAGCAAGTGGACTCTGATTGCCGAAGGCATTGCCCGGGGTGGGAGAATCAGGGCCAATCAAAGTCAATCTGCCGAGTTTGAATTTAAACAAAGCTTGACAATTAGCTGTCAGTTACCAGCCAGCTGTTGCATTCTCAATGGCAGTTCCTCGCCCAATCAGCATCCACTTGCCAACCAATCAGCACTCTCCTGCAGTATCAATTGTTGTTCCTTTTACAATTTGGTATTCTTACAAATTGTTCTGATGAGTGTAAGACAAAAAGCTTCGACGTCACATGTCCTTTTTTCAGCAGTACTCAAGTTCTGCACCACCACATGACTATCTGTAGAACTAGTTGACTTTTCCCCAGTTAAAGGATTGGGTTCTCTGTTACTCGCATTGCATTTCCCCGTGTTAAATTGAATCAATTTTTCAATCTTTGTAGGCAACGTTACCACTAAGCTGCGCAGCAGCACAGCCGCCCAGAAGATGCCGCATAGGTTTTGCTCTGTGATAAATATCTTGCGTACATGGCCATGCAAAAAAGTTGAAAGGGACCACGCAATGAAATAAACTGACTGCAGCCAACAACTAAACTTTCACAGAACCTTGGCTTGTAGGTCAGATTAGATATTTCTTCACCGTTTACATCCTTAACTATTTCATTTAAGCTAATTGGCAAGCATCAGCGTGGATTTGCAAAAGGGAAGTTATGCCAGAGAAGTTGAATGTTTATTTTGTTGGTAAAGTCACTATAGATAGAGATAAGAGTGAGAATGTAGATGTGATTTACTTGGATTTTAATAAAACCTTTGACGAGGTGTCTCAAAACCAATGTTCCTTGTAATTATTCTATTGTTTTCAGTTTATTGCTTTAAAGTTTAATTGCATGGCTATACCCGCATGATCATTTTGAGAGCCCCAACTTGTGCATGGCCTGAATGGGGACTCTCAGGTTGTTGTGCAGCTTAGAGGGAGCATTGCTCAAAGCGAATAGGCATGGTATTGGCAGCAGCATGCTGAGGTGAATGAAATGGTGGTGCGACAATGGTCAGCATGAATGGCATTCATTCTGTTTCCTGCTCTGAGTTCTTAGTCTCAGCCTTGCCATCCAAGAACAGATGGCAAGCAGAGCAGAAATTCCTACAGGATGGAAAATCTTGAGAGCAGGTCAACCTAGAGATGCTAACACACCTCACAATGGCTAGGTCAAAGGATGCTTGGGAGTACCCTTGTTTAGAAGTGAGTACAATACATTGAAAGAAAAACAAATGGGTAACATTGCTCTAATAAAGACAGAAAGTGCTAGAAAAACCCAGCAGGTCGAGCAGCACCTGTGGAGAGAGAAACAGAGTGAACATTTGGAGTCCAATACGACTTCTTTGGAAGTGGAGAGAGGTAGAAATGTTGAAAAGGGGGGAGGGTCAGGTGGAACAAAACTAGCCCAAAGCAGGGGTTAATGGCAGAATAAAGGTCAACTCCGACTGAAAGGAAGAACAAGATACAGACTGCCACTTGGCAAAAACAAACCCATATCAAAATCGGGTGAATGGTTTGATGTTGTTGAACTCAATGTTGAGTCTGGAAGGCTGTAAAGTGCCTGATCGGAAAATGAGGTGCTGTTTCCCCAGTTGGTGTTGGATTCACTGGAACTGTAACAGACCAAGAACATGAGAGCAAGATGGTAAATTAAATGGGCAGCACGGTGGCACAGTGGTTCGCACTGCTGCCACACAGCGCCAGGGACCCGGGTTCGATTCCCAGCTTGGGTCACTGTCTGTGTGGAGTCTGCATGTTCTCCTCGTGTCTGCGTGGGTTTCCTCTGGGTGCTCCGGTTTCATCCCACAGTCCAAAGATGTGTAGGTTAGGTGGATTGACCATGGTAAATTGCCCCTTTGTGTCCAAAGACATGCAGGTGAGGTAGATTGGCCATGCTAAATTGCCCTTACTGTCCAAAGATGTGCAGATTAGGTGGATTGGCCATGCTAAATTGCCGCTTAGTGTCCAGAGATGTGTAGGTTAGGTAGATTGGCCATGCTAAATTGCCGCTTAGTGTCCAGAGATGTGTAGGTTAGGTAGATTGGCCATGCTAAATTGCCCCTTAGTGTCCAGAGATGTGTAGGTTAGGTAGATTGGCCATGCTAAATTGCCCCTTAGTGTCCAAAGATACTCCTATATACTCATTGGAATTTAGAAGAATGAGGGGGAATCATATAAATTATGAAGGGAATAGATAAGATAGAAGCAGGGAGGCTGTTTCCACTGGCGGGTGAAACTAGAACTGGAGGCCAAGCCTCAAAATAAGGGGAACAGATTTCGGACTGAGTTGAGGAGGAACTTCTTCACCCAAAGGGTTGTGAATCTGTGGAATTCCCTGCCCAGTGAAGCAGTTGAGGCTACCTCATTGAATGTTTTTAAGGCAAAGAAAGATAGATTTTTGAACAGTAAAGGAATTAAGGGTTATGGTGAGCGGGCGGGTAAGTGGAGCTGAGTCCATGAAAAGATCAGCCATGATCTTATTGAATGGCGGAGCAGGCTCAAGGGGCCAGATGACCTACTCCTGCTCCCAGTTCTTATGTTCTTATGTGCTGATTAGGTGGATTGGCCATGCTAAATTGCCCCTTAGTGTCCAAAGATGTGGAGGTTAGGTGGATTGGCAACTTT
Organism: Mustelus asterias; assembly: GCF_964213995.1. Taxonomy (NCBI): domain Eukaryota; kingdom Metazoa; phylum Chordata; class Chondrichthyes; order Carcharhiniformes; family Triakidae; genus Mustelus; species Mustelus asterias. The sequence goes on along the minus strand of NC_135834.1, from coordinate 2,679,419 downwards.
TGGGGTTAAGGGGGGCGGGGGGGGGGGGGGGGGCAGGGTTGGGCCTGGGTAAATTATCTTCCGGAGAGCTGGTGCAGACTTGATGGGCCGCACGGCCTCATTTTGCACTGTAGGGATTCTATATGGTTCTGGGAGGGAGGGTAAGTGGTGAAGACAGAAGCATGGCAAATGGGTGTTTCAATCCCAGTTTGTGTTCTAACTGGACAGGAGGATCCCAGAATGGAACCCTGGCTCAAAAGATTATTTTTATTTTTGGTTTGATCAAACATGAAGGAAACAGGGTTTTAAGACCACTAATTAGTTTCTAACAACAAAAGAAAACATTTACTCAACATTTTAAAAAATGGATACAATCAATATTCCTCTAGTTTAACACTTCCACGCGGGTTTAATGTTACTACGGGTGACAAAATACATTTGAAGCTACAATTGTCTCGTCAGTACCCAAAATCAATATTTGCAGATTTCTCCTCAGAATTTCCCCCCGAGGATTGTCATATGAGAGGGTCTAAAATCTTCTCTCGTTGCAATACTTTCAGTTAGCGATCCACATTCCAAAATCTGGTTCGTGTTTCCAAAGACCCGTTGACCGGAGCTTCCACTCCACCATTAGCAGCGAGTCCGTGCCAGGATTCCGAACCAACCCTTTGTCCCTTCCACACTCTTAACGAGAACACACCATTAACCACCTTTTAGATTTCAGTCACTACTTTACAATGTTTTCACAAACGGTAATAAAACAATGACTGGAGATACTTTTAGAAAGCCTTTTTCTAGTAGTTCTCACCAATCGATCTGTCCCAACTTCTCATGGTTCTCTGAACTGAACTCTGTTCTTCCAAAATCTCTGATCATTGAGTTTCAGATGTTCTGAAATCTTCTTGTTACAGCTCTCTGAATCTCTGGACCTTCTACTATTTCCCTTCTAGTTTTCTCTGTGGAACCCTAGCCCTGGCTAGGTCACTCCATGATACGGTTCCACCAGCAAACAGACCCGAGAGACCAATCCTATCTCTCTTTCAGTCTCCAACTCAACTAACTAGTTTCTGCTGCAGATTTCCGGCGAAGGGAGCTGTTGGCTCCTGTTGCTAAGCAATTATCAGGAGTCTGCATTCCGAAGCTCTAAAACACAGAGTCTCAGCTGGACATTGTAATGAAACTGCCACACAGATAAATGTTTTCTCAGCTTGAAACCTGAACGCAGCTTCGTTGCCAGCACTGAAGCATTGGTTAGAATTTTACCGGCTCGTCCCGCCACAGGATTCGGAGCGGGCGAGGGGCGGACAATGGCAAGGTCCGTTGACCTCAGGCAGGAATTTACGGTTTTGGGACGAGCGAGGCTATATTCTATGCATTATTTCTAATGTTTACGCCTAAAACTATAAATCCCCTTAAAACTAACTCTGTGTTTTCCTGACAATGGGTCGGACACGGTTGAGAACCCTGTCGACCACAGTGAGGGGGGGGGGGTGGGGGGGGGGAGGGATGGGTGGATCCTCGGTTAAGGAAAAAGGGAGCCATGTTGGAAATGCTGTTGTGGAAAGTAGCATCGTCGGAACAGATGCAATGGAGAGAGAGAGACTGGGAGAATAGGATGGTTCTCCTTGCAAGAAGCAGGGTGTGAGGGAGTGTCGTCAGGGTAGCTGTGGGAGTCAGGTGGGTGGGCTTGGAATGCATTTCAGGTGTTTGTTCGACTGCTTACACTGTATTTCTTATGTTGCCACTCGATTCAGTTCTTGTTCACTGGCTGATTATTTGTGATGCCGTGGTTTGAAGGTGAGCAGTGAATCAGCTGAATACAGAGCCGCAACTTGTATAAAAAGCTTAAACAGACTGTGGCTTTGTATGTTTCTCTCCATCCAGAGACTATATCCCACTTGCTATGCCTTAGGTTGCAAACTGAAGTTGCAGAGTGTGTTTGCAAAATCAATGTCTATTTTTCTCTATCAGGTGACACTCGTTATTCTTTACTTGGCCAACCTTTGCAGTACAACCTTCCAGTGTGCCCACCTCCAGTAATCCATGGACAGTGCCAGTATTCAACTCATCAGGTAATGGAATGAAAATGCTGGAGGGGAGCGAGCTGTCCTCATCTGTACCTTAGACCGGTGTTAGTTTAATTCTGCGCAGCCCACACAACCAAAGCAACATAACCTAACGAACTTTGGAAAGTCTCCTGCTCAACACTCACACAAAGATAGCATCTTGACATTGCAACTAGGGAGTGCCACAAATACCAATCTGCTCAACGATCTGGGGCATGTGCCAGTTTGTTTTAACTTGGCTAAAATATGTTTTCTAAACTTCTTTGTGGCGCATCTTGTTAAATCCACGAAGGAGGAAACCATTGTATCAATTATACTGAGCTACCCTGGCATGGCAAACCCCCTCAAAGATTCCAGTCGCACCCAGATCAGCATCTACACATTTTTCCTGTGCACCGAATAGCACTAAATATTGTCAGCGCTAGTGGCTACCTTGTTACTGTTTGATTTGATTTGGTTTATTCTTGTCACATGTATTGGGATAAAGTGAAAAGTATTGTTTCTTGCGCGCTATACAGGCAAAGCATACCGTTCTTGGGGGAGAGGGAAAGGAGAGTGCAGAATGTAGTGTTACAGTCATAGCTAGGGTGTAGAGAAAGATCAACTTAATGCAAGGTAGGTCCATTCAAAAGTCTAACGGCAGCAGGGAAGCTGTTCTTGAATCGGTTGATATGTGACCTCAGACTTTTGTATCTTTTTCCCGACAGAAGAAGGTGGAAGAGAGAATGTCCGGGGTGCGTGGAATCCTTAATTATGCTGGCTGCTTTGCCGAGGCAGCGGGAAGTGTAGACGGAGTCAATGGATGGGAGGCTGGTTTGCGTGATGGATTGGGCTACATTCACGACCTTTTGTAGTTTCTTGCGGTCTTGGGCAGAGCAGGAGCCATACCAAGCTGTGATACAACCAGAAAGAATGCTTTCTATGGTGCATCTGTAAAAGTTGGTGAGAGTCGTAGCTGATGCCAAATTTCCTTAGCCTCCTGAGAAAGTAGAGTGGTGGGCTTTCTTAAGTATAGTGTCGGCATGGGGGGACCAGGACAGGTTGTTGGTGATCTGGACACCTAAAAACTTAAGGCACTTGACCCTTTCTACTTTGTCACTGTTGATGTAGACAGGGGCATGTTCTCCTCTACGCTTCCTGAAGTCGATGACAATCTCCTTCATTTTGTTGACGTTGAGGGAGAGATTATTGTTGCCGCACCAGTTCACCAGATTCTCTCTCATTCCTGTACTCTGTCTCGTCATTGTTTGAGGGGCAATTTAGCATGGCCAATCCATCTAACCTGCACATCTTTGGACACTAAGGGGCAATTTAGCATGGCCAATCCATCTAACCTGCATATCTTTGGACACTAAGGGGCAATTTAGCATGGCCAATCTATCTAACCTGCACATCTTTGGACACTAAGGAGCAATTTACCATGGCCAATCCATCTAACCTGCACATCTTTGGACACTAAGGGGCAATTTAGCATGGCCAATCCATCTAACTTGCACATCTTTGGACACTAAGGGGCAATTTGGCTTGGCCAATCCAGCTAACCTACACATCCACATAGGTAGCAAACAATGACGAGACAGAGTACAGGAATGAGAGAGAGAATCTGGTGAACTGGCGCGGCAACAATAATCTCTCCCTCAATGTCAACAAAACGAAGGAGATGGTCATCGACTTCAGGAAGCGTAAAGGAGAACATGCCCCTGTCTACATCAACGGGGATGAAGTAGAAAGGGTCAAGAGCCTCAAGTTTTTAGGTGTCCAGATCACCAACAACCTGTCCTGGTCCCCCCATGCCGACACTATAGTTAAGAAAACCCACGAACGCCTCTACTTTCTCAGAAGACTAAGGAAATTTGGCATCAGCGACGACTCTCTCCAACTTTTACAGATGCACGATAGAAAGCATTCTTTCTGGTTGTATCACAGCTTGGTATGGCTCCTGCTCTGCCCAAGACCGCAAGAAACTACAAAAGGTCGTGAATGTAGCCCAATCCATCACGCAAACCAGCCTCCCATCCATTGACTCTATCTACACTTCCCGCTGCCTCGGCAAAGCAGCCAGTATAATTAAGGACCTCACGCAGCCCGGACATTCTCTCTTCCACCTTCTTCCTTCGGAAAAATGATACAAAAGTCTGAGGTCACATACCAACCGACTCGAGAACAACTTCTTCCCTGATACTGCATCTTGCATTAAGTTGATCTTTCTCTACACCCTAGCAATGAGTGTAACACTGCATTCTACACAAGAGGTGTTGGTTAGGGGGATTAGCAGGGTAAATGCGTGGGGTTACAGGGATAGGAGCTGAGTAATTGTTGTTGGTGCAGCCTCAATGGGCCGAATGGTCTCCTTCTGCACTGTAGGGATTCTATGATTCTAGGATGTTCCCCCTCGAGGAATCTAGAAGTAAGGCGGCACAGTTTCAGAATAAAGGGTCTCCCACTTAAGACTGAGGTAAGAAGGAATTTCTTCTCTCAGAGGGACATTAGTGTGTGAAATTCTCTGCTTCAGGGAGCGCTGAAAGCTGGGTCTTTGAATATATGAAGGCTGCGAGACAGATTCTTAATTGACAAGGGATTCGAGGATTATGGAGAATAGGCAGGAAAGTGGGATTGAGGCCACAATCAGATCGGCCATAATATTGAATAGCAAAGCAGGCTCGAAGGGCTGAATGACCTACTCCTCTTGTTATGATTTCTTGATCAGTTCCTTTTCTCAAATCTGCTATTGAGTCCTTCTGTGCTGTTCTATTCTATAATCCTATGATTTCTTTTATTTAAAGGGTCCATGCAGTACAAAACACACTAAACGAGGAAAGAAGCCAACCCTGAAATCAGCGTCCACAGACCTTGGCACAGGTGATGTTGGTTAGTATCTGAATCATTGCAGAAATGTTTTGAATGGATTAATTTTCTGGTCAAACATTCTTGTTGCCCTTCCTGGCACACTCTCTACTGTGACCCTTCCAAAGTGGTGAACAGGATGCACACACTAAGTACTCCTGCTGAGGTCTTCCTTCTACCTCACTGTCTGGCTATGTACCCCAATATTAATTGTTTCCCTGTTTGCCTCAGCATTCAACGTGATGACTCCACTGCCACTCCCAGGTTGCTCTAGCTTCCCGTATATTGAATCCATTCTTTGTTGTCTACCTTTGCTGCTTATTCTATGAAGACCTGATGTATACAAGGGGGCACAGGTTCAAGGTGAGAGGGGGAGAGTTTAAGGGAGATGTGCGGGGGAGGTTTTTCACGCAGAGAGTGGTGGGTGCCTGGAACGCGCTGCCAGAGGAGGTGGTGGAAGCAGGAACATTAGCAACATTTAAGAGGCATCTGGATGGGTCCATGAATAGGGAGGGAAGAGAGGGATACGGACCGAGTAAGGGCAGAAGGGTTTTTTTAGTTTAGTTAGGGCATCATGATTGGCACAGACTTGGAGGGGCCGAAGGGCCTGTTCCTGTACTGTACTTTTCTTTGTTTTTTGTTCTTTATTTAATACTTGTCAGAATTGTGACACTGGTTTCCTCAGTTGCATGATTGATCGAAATCATTTTGCAAGCAACTGCACCCTCACTCCCTGATCCTCTCTTGATTTTAAGTGTTAAATTAAAAAAACTTGCGGACATTTACTTTCTCCATCCAGATCATCTACATATGAAAATGTGAAAGCGAGTTTGGTCCTCCACTCACTACCACACCTCTCACGAGTCCACGCTCACCTAGATGTTGGTATTTATCAGCAGTAACCCATTTAAAATAATGGTTCACTAAAGAAAATGCATCTTTTAGGACATTGGCAAAGTTTTGCTGGAAATCTAAATCGAGTTCCATTTTCTGTTGATTTTGAAGATGTTATGAAAGGTTTGTCCAGGCAAATCTGTGCTCATTCTTTCTTGTACAGGTACTTCTCTGTGCTAAAGGTTAGGCTGGCTTTCATTATATTACCCATTAACAATAAGCTAATGGACTGTTGTCTGGGTCAAGTTGATCACGTTCTTACACGAAGGTACTATGTTTTCTGCTAGCGATCTTGGGAGTGTTTTTCATGGCTATAGCAAGCATCCTGTAAATCTCACACAAGTCTCCTTCTGCACTCCCCGAATCACTCTTTGACCTCTGGAGATTTCTTTGTGCTCAGTCCATGTATCCCTCGAGAACTACCTTGCGTGGGTTACCAGCCTGACAGTAACCGTGTTCAGTAACAAATCTCTGTCACCAGATTGGCACAGTGAATCGTTCACACCTTTGGGATATTCTGGTCTACTTTTATGCAATCGAATGCCATTTGCCCGGTACCATCAATGTGTACCAATGATGTGCTTGCTCTTTGTGGGGTTCTACACACTGGGAATTTGAGATTGAAAGGAACTCTCAAGACATTGTCTGTGCATTTTATCTCAATCTGCTTTTGTTCATTGGGGTAACAGATTTGAAAGGACTGGGGTGCGGGATGTTCCAATCCTGGAAATTCCCACCCAAGGTCAACGGACCTTTGGCTTGTCCGTCATATTTACCATCCCGTCTATGATGATTCCTGCGGGACTAGGAGATTTAGACCGTGACAGAATCAGCATTAGTTACAAGTCTCAATCCAAACAAACCCCATTTAAACTTGGGGCAGCACAGCAAGCGGAGTAACCTGCTCATTGATATTTTCTAGTGTTACACCATGGCCTAGTGGTATTATCGCTAGCCTATTAATCTCAGCTAATGTTCTGGGGGACCCGGGTTCGAATCCCGCCACGGCAGATGGTGGAATTTGAATTCAATTTTTAAAATCTGGAATTAAGAATCTACTGATGACCATGAAACCATTGTCGGAAAAACCCATCTGGTTCACTAATGTCCTTTAGGGAAGGAAATCTGCCATCTTTACCTGGTCTGGCCGACATGTGACTCCAGAGCCACAGCAATGTGGTTGATTCTCAACTGCCCTCGGGCAACTAAGGATGGGCAATAAATGCGGGCCAGTCAGTGACACCCATGTCCCATGAATTAATAAAATTAAATTAAGGAAATGTGTATTTTTCATTTTGCCTGCGCACAACCAATTGAAGCCCTTCTCTATTATTGTGCAACTTTCATCCCCGGGGAAGGCTCAGCAATCCTGACGGTACTCCACATTTTGAACGAGTTTCTGCTGTTTAGCAATTTGTGGTATTTCTGCAAAGGAAGAATACTCTATTTGTGTCACGAGCAGGCTTACATTCACACTGCAATGAAGTTACTGTGAAAATCCCCTAGTCGCCACATTCCTGTTCGGGTACACTGAGGGAGAATTTAGCACGGCCAATGCACCCTAACCAGTACATCTTTCGGACTGTGGGAGGAAACCGGAGCACCCGGAGGAAACCCACGCAGACACGGGGAGAACGTGCAGACTCCGCACAGACAGTGACCCAAGCCAGGATTCGAACCCGGGTCCCTGGCACTGTGAGGCAGCAGTGCTAACCACTGTGCCACCCTGTAACTGTTGTGTCTGCAAGTCGTGTAATAAGTTGTGTTCTGATATTCTCATTAAATAAATAGGGCTGGTTTGATACAGAACTTTATTATGGCGGCTTCATCCTTGATTTATTTTCATGTGAATAGGATATGCTGTCTTTAAAATTGAGTCCAGCTGCATTGCAACACATCGGAGTTGGATTCAGATTGTTCCGCGGGTGAAGTTAGCCTCTGTTTTACACACTGCTGAGTGGTGACTGGCTGTGATTTATGTCTCTTGGAATGACTTAGCATGTTCTTCCTCTTGTTGTTTCAGTGGTTGGACGAATCTTGGAGGTGACGGATCTTCCTGAAGGAATCACTCGCACGGAAGCAGACAAACTTTTCAGTCAACTATCAATGTCTGGTGCCAAAATCCAGTGGCTCAAAGACTCTCAGCAACGCAGCAGTGGCTCTGGGGACTGTAACAAAGTGACAGAGAACTCAAAGAATGCCGGCGACCTGGCTGCACTTTATACTATTGTTGCTGTGTTCCCATCAACCACAGCTGCTCAAAATGCAACCATCAGACTGAATAATTCAACAAACAGGTTTAAACTGCGGACAGCCAAAAGGAGCTACGATCTCCGCGTTCTAGAAAGAGCCAGTTCCCAGTAGCCAATGGATATTTGAAAAGCCCTTTTTTCTCCTCTCCTTTGAATGACTGTATTGGCTTCGTTTTAAGTCAGCATTGTTCCTGTAGTGTATTGTTTTGTCCAAATATCACTTTAGACATAATTAAGGAAAGTTAGTGATCAGTTGGAAAAAAAAGAGTTTGTTTTCCCCCCCCCTCTCCTGAAACTCCCCTTTTACACAGCCACACAACCCATGTGTATTTTTTCTGTTATAATTGTGCAGAAGTATTAGAAGCTTATTTAAGTGACCGAAAACAGTTGACTGTGTATGGTCACGACAAATTTTATTTAACCTGTTTTTTTGATTTTAAATATAAAAGTTTGTCTGCCAGTCCAGACTCTCAATATCTTCTTTGTCTTGCGTTGTCTTTTATTTGCAAGACGGCACTGCTCAGCTCTTCGGCAGAGCGACGTGATCTTTTTGGAGTGGATGCAAGCTGCAACTCTGCATTTGTACAACACAAGGGCACACCCCAGGCGTTCGGCGGCGAACACAAACCGGGAAATGGACGTGGAGAGAGAGAAATGACCACAAACGTGGTTGAGAAGCTGGCTGGGGCAAAAGAGTTTCAGCAAGGAAGGCTCAGCCACCTATAGTGGGATTAAGGCTGGGAGAAAGGAATAAAAGGCGGGCTCAAAGAACCAGTGGGTGGCAGAGGGTAGTTCAGACTGGAGAGGGTTGCAGAGCATAGGGTAGAGCAAGGCTGTGAAAGAATCTGAAAGATGAGAAATTAAGGGACAATGTGGCAAGAACAAAACTAATGGGGGTGGAATTTGGCATGGGATAGAGGATGGGAAATAGGCAAGGTGGCATATAGGTGACCAAAGTGTGGCTTAGAATTTCAGCAGTGGGGTACTTGAGGTTGGAGACAATTGTGTGGAGATGTGGGATGTGAAACGTAAAATTTGAAACTGAGAAGGACGCCAACATTTTGCAAGCCCGGCTGAATGGAGTGAGCAGCAAGGGCGTGGAATCTACATCATGGTTGTAAACCATGGCTTCGATCTTGGCTAATCCAGTTAACGGGGTGGCACAGTGGGTCAGCGCTGCTGCCTCACAGCTCCAGGGACCTGGGTTCGATTCCCGGCTTGGGTCACTGTCTGTGTGGAGTTTGCACCTTCTTCCCGTGTCTGCGTGGGTTTCCTCCGGGTGCTCCGGTTTCCTCCCACAGTCCAAAGATGTGGAGCAAAAACAGAAAATGCTGGAAAATCTCAGCAGGTCTGACAGCATCTGTGGGGAAAGAATAGAGCTAACTATTTGAGTCTCAATGACCCTTCGTCAGATGTGCAGGTTAGGTGGATTGGCCAATGCTGAATTACCCCTTAGGGCAGTGGTTCCCAAACTTTTTTCACTGGGCCGCACTTTCGGAATAAAAATTTGCTCACGCCACACCAAATTTTTTATTGATAAGAAATACATTTAAGAAATACATTCAAAAACAAAAAAAAAACAACTCCTCACAGTGCTTGATTCATAACATAGAACACAACTGCTTTATAATATGATCATGGGACATCCAGAAAGTATAAAACAATGCTTGTTTAAACCATGTTTAAATGTTTCTTTGATTGTCCTTGAATCTTCCCGCCACACTTGCCATCCTCTCGCCGCACCAGTGTGGCGCGCCGCACCCTTAGGGAACCACTGCTTTAGGGGGATTAGCAGGTTAAATACGTGGGGTTCCGGTGGGTAGGGCCTGGGTGAGATTGTTGTTGGTGCAGGCTCAATGGGCCAAATGGCCTCCTCCTGTACGATAGCGATTCTGTGATTCTATGAATCAAAGTCGTGACTTATCCATGACGGGTAGTTTGATTTCACAGACATGGTTGTGAAAGGCGGCACAGAGCTGGGGGTTGTAGCAATGTACTAATCCCCCTCTCCTGTGACTGAGGTGAGGAAGAAAGCAAGGATAGATCTTTGACTTCCCTTTTTCCTGCTGCGTCCCCACCTCTGCAAATCAATGATAGTTACGCTTGGACAGCTGGGAATGGGAGTACACAAGGATAGCACACGGATTTGAGCAGTAGAGAACTCTCTGGAGGAGGAGGCTCCACAAATCCTCCATGATGGAGAAGCAGTGCAAAAATAAGGCTGAAGTATTCGCAACAATCTTCAGCCAGAAGGGCCGAGTGGATGATCCATCGGGCCTCATAGAATCCTACCAGATTCTGCCAGATCGAGGCCATTCGGCCCATCGAGTCTGCACCAACCACAATCCCACCCAGGCCTTATCCACATATCCCTACATATTTACCCACTAACCCATGCATCCCGGGACACTAAGGGGCAATTTAGCATAGCCAATCAACCTAACCTGCATATCTTTGGACTGTGAGAGGAAACCGGAGCATCCAGAGGAAACCCACAGAGACATGGGGAGAAGGTGCAAACTCCACACAGACAGCGACCCGAGCCGGGATTTGAACCCCGGTCCCTGGAGCTGTGAAGTACAGTAAGAAGTCTCACAACACCAGGTTAAAGTCTAACAGGTTTATTTGGTAGCAAATACCATAAGCTTTCGGAGCGCTGCCCCTTCGTCAGATGGAGTGAAAATCTGGCCAGTGCTAACCACTATGCTACCGTGCCTCCTCCAGTGGTCCCCACCATCACAGATGCCAGTCTCCAGCCAATTCAATTCACTCCACGTGATATACAGAAACAGCTGAAGGACTGGATGCTGGAAAGGCAGTGGGCCTGATAACATTCCAGCAATAGTACTGAAGACTTGTGCTCCAGAACTTGCCGCTCCCCTAGCCAAGCTCTTCCAGTACAGTTACAACACTGGCATTGAGTTATAAGTAGAGGCTGAACAGACTGGGACTTTTTTCTCTGGAGCGTAGAAGATTGAGGGGTGACCTTTTAGAGGTCTATAAAATAATGAGGGGCATAGACAAGGTAGATAGTCAATATCTTTTCCCAAAGGTAGGGGAGTCTAAAACCAGAGGGCATAGGTTTAAGGTGAGAGAGGAGAGATACAAAAGTGTCCAGAGGGGAAATTTTTTCACACAGAGGGTGGTGAGTGTCTGGAATAAGCTGCCAGAGGTAGTAGTAGAGGCGGGTACAATTTTATCTTTTAAAAAGCATTTAGATAGTTACATGGGTACGATGGGTATAGAGGGATATGGGCCAAATGCGGACAATTGGGATTAGTTTAGGGGTTTAAAAAAAAGGGCGGCATGGACAAGTTGGGCCGAACGGCCTTTTTCCATGCGATAAACCTCTATGACTCTATCTACCCAACAATGTGGAAAATTGCCCAGGTGTGTCCTGTACACAAAAAGCAGAACAAATCCAACCCAGCCAATTACTGCCCAATCAGTCTACTCTCCATCATCAGTAAAGTGATGGAAGGGGTCATCGACAGCGCTATCAAGCAGCACCTGCTCAGTGATGCCCAGTTTGGGTTCCGCCAGGGTTACTCAGCTCCTGACCTCATTACAGCCTTGGTTCAAACATGGACAAAAGAGCTGAATTCCAGAGGATAGCGGAGAGTGACTGTCCTTGACATCAAGACAGCATTTGACCGAGTGTGGCCCGACCAAAACTGGAGTCAATGGGAATCGGGAAAACTCTCCGCTGGTTGGAGTCACACCCGGCACAAAGGAAGATGGTTGTGGTGGTTGGAGATCAATCATCTCAGCTCCAGGACATCACTGCAGGAGTCCCTCAGGGTTAGTGTCCTCGGCCCAACTATATTCAGCTGCTTCAATGGCATTCCTTCCATCATAAGGTCAGAAGTGGGGATGTTCGCTGATGGTTGCACAATGTTCAGCACCATTCGCGACTCCTCAGATACTGAAGCAGTCCATGTCCAAATACAGCAAGACCTGGACAATATCCAGGATTGGGCTGACAAGTGGCAAATAACATTCACACCACACAAGTGCCAGGCAATGACCATCTCCAACAAGAGAGAATCTAACCATCGCCCCTTGACATTCAATGGCGTTACCATCACTGAATCCCCCACTGTCAACACCATGGGGTTACCATTGACCAGAATCTCAACTGGACCCAGCTATATAAACACAGCGGCTACCAGAGCAGGTCAGAGGCTGGGAATCCTGCGGCAAGTAACTCACCTCCTGACTCCCCAAAGCCTGTCCACCATCTACAAGGCACAAGTCAGGAGTGTGATGGAATACTCCCCACTTGTCTGGATGGGTGCGGCTCCAACAACACTCAAGAGGCTCAACACCATCCAGGACAAAGCAGCCCCGCTTGATTGGCCCCCCCCATCCACAAACACCCACTCCCTCCACCACCGACGCTCAGTAGCAGCAGTGTGTACCATCTACAAGATGCACTGCAGCAACTCACCAAGGCTCCTGAGGCAGCACCTTCCAAACCCACGACCTCTACTATCTAGAAGGACAAGGACATCAGATACCTGGGAACACCACCACCTGGAGGTTCCCCTCCAAGTCACTCACCATCCTGACTTGGAAATATATCGCTGTTCCTTCACTGTCACTGGGTCAAAATCCTGGAACTCCCTCCCTAACAGCACTGTGGGTGTACCTACACCATATGGACTGACTGATGTCCAATAACAATCCTGGAACTCCCTCCCTAACAGCACTGTGGGTGTACCTACACCACATGGACTGACTGATGTCCAATAACAATCCTGGAACTCCCTCCCTAACAGCACTGTGGGTGTACCTACACCACATGGACTGACTGATGTCCAATAACAACCCTGGAACTCCCTCCCTAACAGCACTGTGGGTGTACCTACACCACATGGACTGACTGATGCCCAATAACAATCCTGGAACTCTCTCCCTCACAGCACAGTGGGTGTACCTACACCACATGGACTGACTGATGTCCAATAACAATCCTGGAACTCCCTCCCTAACAGCACTGTGGGTGTACCTACACCACATGGACTGACTGATGCCCAATAACAATCCTGGAACTCTCTCCCTCACAGCACAGTGGGTGTACCTACACCACATGGACTGACTGATGCCCAATAACAATCCTGGAACTCTCTCCCTCACAGCACAGTGGGTGTATGGACTGCAGCATTTTAAGAAGGCAGCTCAGCACCACCCTCTCAATGGGTAATTAGGCAATTAAATACTGACCTCGCCAGCGACACCCACATCCTGTGAAAAAATGTTTAAATATCACCGTCAGATAGGAGAGAATGTCTTCCATGCAGAAGGAGGCCATTTGGCCCATTGAGTCTGCAGTGACTCTCTGAAGAGCATCTTACCCGGGTACCTGGTGCTATGAGGAACCGGCGCTAACCACTGTGCTACCCAAAAAGCTTCAGGATGCTGGATATTACTGACAACACAGTAAAAGTGCAACGCGATTTCACATTCGCATCATGGATAAATCCGTGCCATTCACTGGTTTACTTTCCAGGATTCCATAGAATCCTTCCAGTACAGGAGGAGGCCATTTGGTCCATCGGGTCTGCACCGACCCTCTGAAAGAGGGTCACTCCGCAACCTACCCCCTTAATACTGCGCAATCTGGCCAATCCACCTAACCTGCACATCTTTGGACACTAAGGGACAATTTAGCATGGCCAATCCACCTAACCTGCACATCTTTGGACACGAAGGGGCAATTTAGCATGGCCAATCCACCTAACCTACACATCTTTGGACACTAAGGGGCAATTTAGCATGGCCAATCCACCCAACCTGCACATCTTTGGACACGAAGGGGCAATTTAGCATAGCCAATCCACCCGATCTACATGTCTTTGGAGTATGGGAGGAAACCCACGCAGACACGAGGAGAATCTTCCCTTTTTGTAAATGCTGAAAAATCAATTTTTCCAAGGATTGAAAACAGAGCAGTGCTGGTACAAAGATAGGAAGTCTTCTTATCGCTATTTACTTCCATTGCACTGTTTTTGCTGATATCTTTGCTAGCCAAGTGAGAGGTGTTGGCACACACGCTGTTTAATCATCAGCGATGGAACAGTTGACCCTGCCACACTAGATGGAAAGGATGTCCCGAGGCATGGTACATCGGGGAGACGGTGCAGATGCTACAACAACAGATGAATGAACATCGCTCAACAATCACCAGGCAGGAGTGTTCTCTTCCTGTTGGGGAGCACTTCAGCGGTCACGGGCATTCGGCCTCTGATCTTCAGGTAAGCGTTCTCCAAGGTGGCCTTCACGACACACGACAACGCAGAATCGCTGAGCAGAAACTGATAGCCAAGTTCCGCACACATGAGGACGGCCTCAACCGGGATCTTGGGTTCATGTCACACTATCTGTAACCCCCACGACTTGCCTGGGCTTGCAAACTCTCACTAACTGTCCTGGCTGGAGACAATACACATCTCTTTAACCTGTGCCTAACCCTTTCTCCACTCACATTGTCTGTACCTGTAAAGACTTGATTACCTGTAAAGACTCGCATTCCAACCATTATCTTGTAAATTGAGTTTGTGTCTATATATGCCCTGTTTGTGAACACAACTCTCCACTCACCTGAAGAAGGAGGAACACTCCGAAAGCTTGTGCTACCAAATAAACCTGTTGGACTTTAACCTGGTGTTGTGAGACTGCTTGCTGTTATTACACCACTAGATGGTGCCATTTGTACAAAGGGCTATTGAAAGTGAATCGTATCTGACCCAGGAAACAGGAAATGATGGGAAGCTGCAATTCTCTACAATACTGCTCCTGTCACAATAATATTATCATTTACTTTGAACTGTCCTGTGCTTTTTTTCTGGGTGTCTTTCTATGGTCAAGGAGTTAGAATCTGTACACTTTGTCCACAGGGACCTTTCCTCAATCAAATCTCCCAATGTCTGCTGCTATATACAGATATCGATCATTTTCCGTGGTAGCAAGACGCTTTAGGGATCTAGAAAAAACATTAAACATGCAAGCATTGGAAAATGGGGAAGTTGGAGGCCACTCAGCCCTTCAAACCTGCTCCTGTCTGATCTGCTTCAACATTTCCCTGCACTGGGTGGCATGGTAGCACAGTGGTTAGCACTGCTGCTTCACAGTTCCAGGGTCCCGGGTTCGATTCCCGGCTCGGGTCACTGTCTGTGTAGAGTTTGTGCATTGTCTGCGTGGGTTTCCTCCGGGTGCTCCAGTTTCCTCTCACAGTCCAAAGATGTGCGGGTTAGGTTGATTGGCCAGGTTAAAAATTGCTCCTTAGAGTCCTGGGATGCATAGGTTAGAGGGATTAGCAGGTGGATATGGGGGTAGGGCCTGGGTGGGATTGTGGTCGGTGCAGACTCGATGGGCCGAATGGCCTCCTTCTGCACTGTAGGGATTCTATGATCCCTTCATGTTTTTAACATTTAGAAATCGATCAATCCCTGATTTAAATTTGCAATGACTGACCTTCCACCGTGTTCTGTGGGAGAGAATTCCAAAGATTCAGGCACCCTCTGAGTGAAGAAATTCCTCCTCAACTGAGTGCTGAATGGCCTATCTCTTATTCGAAGACGGCGTTCCTGGTTCTTGACTCCACCCCCTCCTCCCAACCGAGTCCGGGGAAACCTCCTTCCTGCAACCACCCTGGCAAAGTCTGGAAGAATTGGGCTTGTGTGAATGAGTTCACCCTTCATTCCTCTCAAAACTTGAGAGAATAAAGTTCGTCACAACAGGTCCACAGCAGATGCCATCTCCCTGGCCCTGCACTCAACCCTGGGACACCTAGATAACAAAGACACCTATGTCAGACTCCTATTTATCGACTACAGCTCAGCCTTCAGCACTATTATTCCCACAAAACACATCTCCAAACTCCGTGGCCTGGGCCTCGGCACCTCCCTCTGTGACTGGATCCTGAACTTCCTAACCCACAGACCACAATCAGTAAGGATAGGCAACAACACCTCCTCCACGATCATCCTCAACACCGGTGCCCCACAAGGCTGTGTTCTCAGACCCCTACTATACTCCTTATACACCTCTGACTGGGCGGCCAAATTCCCCTCCAATTCGATTTTGCTGACGACATCACCGTAGTGGGTCGGATCTCAAACAATGACGAGACAGAGTACAGGAATGAGATAGAGAATCTGGTGAACTGGTGCGGCAACAATAATCTCTCCCTCAATGTCAACAAAACGAAGGAGATTGTCATCGACTTCAGGAAGCGTAAAGGAGAACATGCCCCTGTCTACATCAACAGGATGTTCTGTCTGGAGACAATACACATCTCTTTAACCTGTGTTGAATGCTCCCTCCACCCACATTGTCTGTACCTTTAAGACCTGGCTGGCTGTAGAGATTTGCATTCTAATTAGTATTCTGTAACTTGATTTCTGTGTCTGTGCACTGTTTGAGAGCAGATATCCACTCCATCTGACGAAAGAGCTGTGCTCCGAAAGCTTATGGTATTTGCTACCAAATAAACCTGTTGGACTTTAACCTGGTGTTGTTAGACTTCTTACTGTACATCAACAGGGACAAAGTAGAAATGGTCGAGAGCTTCAAGTTTATAGGTGTCCAGATCACCAACAACCTGTCCTGGTCCCTCCATGCCGACACTATAGTTAAGAAAGCCCCACCAATGCCTCTACTTTCTCAGGAGGCTAAGGAAATTTGGCATGTCAGTTATGACTCTCACCAATTCTTACAGATGCACCATAGAAAGCATTCTTTCCAGATGTATCACAGCTTGGTATGGCTCCTGCTCTGCCCAAGACCGCAAGAAACTACAAAGGGTCGTAAACGAAGCCCAGTCCTCAAACCAGCCTTCCATCCATTGACTCCGTCTACACTTCCTGCGGCCTCGGGAAAGCAGCCAGCATAATCAAGGATCCCACACACTCCGGACATTCTCTCTTCCACCTTCTTCCGTCGGGAAAAAGATACAAAAGTCTGAGGTCACATACCAACCGACTCAAGAACAGCTTCTTCCCTACTGCTGTCAGACTTTTGAATGGACCTACCTCGCATTAAGTTGATCTTTCTCTACACCCTAGCTATGACTGTAACACTGCAGTCTGCACTCTCTCCTTTCCTTCTCTATGAACAGTATGCTTTGTCTGTATAGTGCGCAACAAACAATACTTTTCACTGCATCCCAATACGTGGCAATAATAAATCAAATATTAAGTTGATCTTTCTCTACACCCTAGCTATGACTGTAACACTACATTCTCTCCTTTCCTTCTCCCCTATGTACTCTATGAAAGGTATGCTTTGTCTGTATAGCACGCAAGAAACAATACTTTTCACTGTATGATAATACATGTGACAATAATAAATCAAACCAAATCAACTTTCTTCAACATCTCTTGACAGGGCAATCCCTCTGTTATGACAACCACAAAGGCAATGGGGGAATCATCGATAGATCCCCCTGTGGGCTTCTTGGAGTACGAGCTCCCTGATTGAGTGAGTAGGGTCCCGCCCAATGGGAAGCAGCCAGTGGGGGTTTTTGAACCTGTTACTTTACCTGGACTGGAGTTATAGGTCCTGAGATACAGACTACCTTAGTGTAAGCACAATAAAGGGTGTTGGTGACGGGAAACTGGTGTTTGGCTGAATTCCTACACTGGCGACGAGGATAATTATTTTCTCAATTTTTCCCACCAGACAACCTCCAAATGTCAAGAGTTTCTCCGATAAGAAAAAGCAATTACGCCTCTATTCAGGAAACTCAAGCCCTATGACACCAGTGGGGGAGACTGGGCCCAATATACTGAGGGCACAGGTTACTTCTTCTGCACTAACATCATTGAAGGAGACGAAAAACAAAAAGTGAGATTGTTGACACCCTGACTTTCAGTGTGTGAATGAAGTCCGACCTATCCAGATAATCCCGACTCCAAGGCTTCTAATGAGCTAATAGACCTGGTGAATAACCACTCTGACCTGAAGCCCCTGTAATTCTCCAGAGATATTGCTTCAACATGGCTGGGCTCACTCCTGGGGAATCTGTCATTGAGTTCTTGGCTAGGTTACGGAAATTAGCTGAACATTGCAAATTTGGACGGCCTCTGAATGAACTGTTGCGAGACAGGTTGGTATGTGCCATAAATGACCTAACCACCCAAAAGAAACTGTTGGCAGAACCCGATATGGATTTTTAAAAAGCCAGTGTGATAGTCTTGTCACTTGAGAACACAGAGAGAGGGGAATCAGGCAGTAATGTCTTCCAATTAGGGGGAGGGACCTCGTGTAATCTGCTCTCAATGGAGAGTGCCTGTGTAAATCAGGTGATAAAGGACTCCTATCAACATCGGAATCTTAATATCAGCACCAGACAGTCCAGGAACTAGCCTCCCGTCCATTGACTCTGTCTACACTTCCTGCTGCCTCGGGAAAAGCAGCCGGCATAATTAAGGCCCCCCCACACACCCCGGATATTCTCTCTTCCAACTTCTTCCATCGGAAAAAAGATACAAAAGTCTGAGGTCACACACCAACCGACTCAAGAATAGCTTCTTCCCTGCTGCTGTCAGACTTTTGAATGGACCTACCTTATATTAAGTTGATCTTTCTCTACACCCTAGCTATGACTGTAACACTACATTCTGCACACTCTCCTTTCCTTCTCCCCGTGTACTCTATGAATGGTATGTTTTGTCTGTATAGCGCGCATGAAACAATACTGTATCCAAAAGAGAAAATGCTGGAAAATCTCAGCAGGTCTGGCAGCATCTGTAAGGAGAGAGAATAGAGCTGACGTTTCAAGTCCAGATGACCTTTTGTTAAAGCTTTGACAAAGGGTCATCTGGACTCGAAACGTCAGCTTTTTTCTCTCCTTACAGATGCTGCCAGACCTGCTGAGATTTTCCAGCATTTTCTCTGTTGGTTTCAGATTCCAGCATCCGCAGTGATTTGCTTTTAAACATACTGCATCCCAATACATGTGACAATAATAAATCAAATCCAATATTAAGCTGATCTTTCTCTACACCCTATCTGTAACTGTAACACTACATTCTGCACCCTCTCCTTTCCTTCTCCCCATGTACTCTATGAACGGTATGCTTTGTCTGTATAGTGCGCAAGAAACAATACTTTTCACTGTCACAATAATAAATCAAATCAAATCAAATCAAGCAATTATGCAACCATTTAAATATATAGCAGTCACGGATGGGAAAATACTGCCCCCAATGCCATACTGAGGAAGTGTCACATTGTCGGGGGTGAGGGGGGTGTGGGGGAGGGGGGCTGTCATTGAATCAAAGGCCATTCTGCTATCTCAGGCGGGTGTGGAAGATCCCATGGCCACTATTTGGAACAGCCAGGGTATTCTCCCTGACCAATGAGCATCAACATCACAAAAAGCCAATCAGGATGTTGCTAAGTTTGTGCAAATTGGCCGCCATGTTCCCTGCGTGACAACAGGTCAAACAAGACATCATTGCATCAACAAGGAGATTTTTGATTGTTTGCCAATACATCTTTCCTCTGCTACAGGGGCATCTTGAATGTTACAGGGGCATATTACTTGAATGGGTGTGAATTGAGAGAAGTGGATACTCAGCGAGACCTTGGAGTCCTCGTGCATCAGTCGCTGAAAGTAAGCGCGCAGGTACAGCAGGCAGTAAAGAAGGCAAATAGTATGTTGGCCTTCATAGCGAGAGGATTTGAGTATAGGGATAGGGATGTTTTGCTGCAATTGTTGGTGAGGCCACACAAAGAACAAAGAACAAAGAACAATACAGCACAGGAACAGGCCCTTCGGCCCTCCAAGCCCGCGCCGCTCCCCGGTCCAGGATTGAATCCTGAATCCAGGATCCCCGCCCAATTTTCCAGCCTATCTACATACCAATATCCTATCCACCGAGCTGTCCCTCACAGCTACGATGCTTTGTTCATTACAACCTATTAACTCACCCCCACCCCCCCCATTCCAGACCATGTGATCTCCAGGGAGAGGTGAAAACCCAGAGTGAAAACCCCAGGGCCAATATGGGGAAAAAAAATCTGGGAAATTCCTCTCCGACCCCCTGAGGCGATCGAAACGAGTCCAGGAGATCACAATGGCCCTGATCGGAAAATGCTTCCCAACCCTAGTCATTTCCACTTCCACGAACACCATCTGAATTCCCTGCCCCCGAGACAGGTTCCCAACTATCCGCAGTCTCGCTCTATACTGGCACCAGCAAGATGATCATGGAATGAAGCCTTGAAACGAGAAACAAGGAACAATTAGCCCGCGCCGCTCCCTGGTCCAAACTAGACCACTCTTTTGTATCCCTCCATTCCCACTCCGTTCATATAGCTGTCTAGATAAGTCTTAAACGTTCCCAGTGTGTCCGCCTCCACCACCTTGCCCGGCAACACATTCCAGGCCCCCACGACCCTCTGTGTGAAATATGTCCTTCTGATATCTGTGTTAAACCTCCCTCCCTTCACCTTGAACCTATGACCCCTCGTGAACGTCACCACCGACCCGGGGAAAAGATTCCCACCGTTCACCCTATCTATGCCTTTCATAATTTTATACACCTCTATTAAGTCTCCCCTCATCCTCCGTCCTTCCAAGGAGAACAACCCCAGTTTCCCCAATCTCTCCTCATAACTAAGCCCCTCCATACCAGGCAACATCCTGGTAAACCTCCTCTGTACTCTCTCCAAAGCCTCCACGTCCTTCTGGTAGTGTGGCGACCAGAACTGGACGCAGTATTCCAAATGCGGCCGAACCAACGTTCTATACATCTGCAACATCAGACCCCAACTCTTATACTCTATGCCCCGTCCTATAAAGGCAAGCATGCCATATGCCTTCTTCACCACCTTCTCCACCTGGGACGTCACCTTCAAAGATCTGTGGACTTGCACACCCAGGTCCCTCTGCGTCTCTACACCCTTTATGGTTCTTCCATTTATCGTGTAGCTCCTCCCTACATTATTCCCACCAAAATGCATCACTTCGCATTTATCAGGATTGAACTCCATCTGCCATTTCCTTGCCCAAATTTCCAGCCTGGAGTATTGTGTGCAGTTTTGGTGTCCTTATCTGAGGAAGGATGTCCTTGCTATAGAGGGAGCACAGCGAAGGTTTACCAGGCTGATTCCTGGGATGGCAGGTCTGTCATATGAGGAGAGACTAAGTCGGTTAGGATTATATTCACTGGAGTTTAGAAGAGTGAGAGGGGATCTCATAGAAACTTATAAAATTCGAACAGAGTTTTTTTTTCACTTAGAATGGTGCTTTGTCACTATATGTAATTCCATTATCACATCTAAAGCATGTGAGTCAGTGTAATATCAAAACACAATTTAAGTCAGCAATGTTTTTCCTTTTATTGTAATTATGTAATATCAACTACCTCCAACCCCATTACTCACTCCTACTTTTCCATCATACTGCAATACTTTCAAGGTAATATTACAAAGAGAAAGCATCAACTATTCAGCAGAGAAAGGCATCTTAGGACAGCCGGGATGGTTGAAATCCAGAATATTCACCATTGGGATCAGGAAAAGTAGTTCTGATTATCCATACGCAGCAATTGGGACTGATCCGTTTGTTGGTGTCTCCCAAACACCCATGTTGCCACATGATGTACTGCCTGTATGTTGCATGTCTCAGTTCGCGGTTGTGGTTTTCAGCAGGTTGTGAATGGAGGCCAAACAGCTCATTACGATATATCAGCATTAGACGCAACACTGCTTCATTCGAGCACAGGTTCGCCACAGCACAGCTTTTACTGATACAATGTTACTCTGTCTTCCCGCAGCACACTCTCTCTATGTCGGTCAGCATCTCCCAACAAAAGCCACAGACACACCAGCTGGGTACTTCTGTGGGAGGCCCATGTGAGTACAGTCTGCTGGAGCATCTTGGAACAGGTCCATGATCAATCCTGGATTCCCCTTTGCCAACTGCACAAAAATATTTTCAAGCTTTGAACAGCTACATTGGGAAGCCAAAGTCTGGATTTCTTTATCCATTTCCTTCTCAACCTTCTGTTGTGCTTTCTTACATTGTAGAGTTGCACCGGCAGTTGTAATTGAAGTGTTAGTTCGTGTTTCTTATTCTTTATTTTATTTATTACTTTGTGATGGACAACTTTTAGCGCGTCCTTTTCTAACTTCTCTTCCAACTCCTTCTCCTTGTGCAACTGATTGATACCGAGTAATTTCATGTTTTGTGAGAAATATGAGCTCCTGGTCCTTCTTGAGCTGAACCTGTGACAGTCGATCATTCACGTGACACCATGGGAAGGTTACATTTTGAAAGCTCCATGAGCTTGGTTTAAGAATATCTAATATTCTTGATTTAAGTCCAGGTTCTGCCATCTTTTCAGCCTCACTGGTACACCTTCTGTAACAGTCAAGATCAAAAAGTATCAACTCCCAGGAGCAACAGATGACACTAAGCACTAGGAATGAGGAAGAATGTCAGTTATCCAAGTTGGCTTTGCTTTCAGGACATAATTGATGTCACTCATTCTAGAATATGGTTTCAAATTCAAAACAACCATTTTGAAATTAAAAACAAAATCTCTGTTGCGAGGATGCAACCTCTCGTGATGTCACTTTCCTCTCTTTGTTACATCTTTCAGCCTTAAACTTTCCTTCAAATAACGTGAGGGCAAAGAAGGGGCTTTGTTGCTGCAGCCAAAAGGCAAAGACCAAAACTCCAGACAGTTAATTTCGAAGACGCTCTGGCTTAGAAAACGGCATGGTTGTCATGCAGTGTTTTAGAAATGATACATTTCACAGTTTCCCTACATTGAGCACAGTATTCAATGATATTTCAAATGAGAAAGGGGGAGTTCCAGAACTGGGGGTCATAGTTTGAGGATAAGGGGTAAACTTATAAAATTCTAACATGGTTAGACAGGGTAGATTCAGAAAGAATGTTCCCGATGGTGGGGGAATACACTAAGGGGCAATTTAGCATGGCCAATCCACCTAACCTGCACATCTTTGGACACTAAGGGACAATTTAGCATGGCCAATCCACCTAACCTGCACATCTTTGGACACTAAGGGACACTTTAGCATGGCCAATCCACCTAACCTGCGCATCTTTGGACACTAAGGGGCAATTTAGCATGGCCAATCCATCTAACCTACACATCTTTGGACACTAAGGGACAATTTAGCATGGCCAGTCCACCTAACCTGCACATCTTTGGACACTAAGGGGCAATTTAGCATGGCCAATCCACCTAACCTACACAGCTTTGGACACTAAGGGACAATTTAGCATGGCCAATCCACCTAACCTGCACATCTTTGGATACTAAGGGGCAATTTAGCATGGCCAATCCACCTAACCTAGACATCTTTGGACACTAAGGGGCAATTTAGCATGGCCAATCCACCTAACCTACACATCTTTGGACACTAAGGGGCAATTTAGCATGGCCAATCCATCTAACCTACACATCTTTGGACACTAAGGGACAATTTAGCATGGCCAATCCACCTAACCTGCACATCTTTGGACACTAAGGGGCAATTTAGCATGGCCAATCCACCTAACCTACACAGCTTTGGACACTAAGGGGCAATTTAGCATGGCCAATCCACCTAACCTGCACATCTTTGGATACTAAGGGGCAATTTAGCATGGCCAATCCACCTAACCTAGACATCTTTGGACACTAAGGGGCAATTTAGCATGGCCAATCCATCTAACCTACACATCTTTGGACACTAAGGGACAATTTAGCATGGCCAATCCACCTAACCTGCACATCTTTGGACACTAAGGGGCAATTTAGCATGGCCAATCCACCTAACCTACACAGCTTTGGACACTAAGGGGCAATTTAGCATGGCCAATCCACCTAACCTGCACATCTTTGGATACTAAGGGGCAATTTAGCATGGCCAATCCACCTAACCTAGACATCTTTGGACACTAAGGGGCAATTTAGCATGGCCAATCCACCTAACCTAGACATCTTTGGACACTAAGGGGCAATTTAGCATGGCCAATCCTCCTAACCTACACATCTTTGGATACCAAGGGGCAATTTATCATGGCCAAACCACCTAACCTACACATCTTTGGAGTGCGGGAGGAAACCGGAGCACCCAGAGGAAACCCACGCAGACACGGGGAGAATGTGCAAACTCCACACAGACAGTGACCTAAGCTGGGAATCGAACCCAGGTCCCCGGCGCTGTGAGGCAGCAGTGCTAACCACTGTGTTTCTAAATAGACAGGAATCCTCCCTGGAGTGCAGACAGAGTATAAACATGGAGTCACTGCTCGGCTGGTGAATGAAGTATTTGTTACAAGTCAGTGTTTGGGAAGCCAGCACTTCTACACGGTGTCAGGAGTCAGCTGTCGGACGCAAAGACTTTGTCACATCAACCCGCTCACCTTTGATGCAGACATTTGAGAAGGGGGTGGCGTATTTATTGCGCTGTTGCATTACCTGATAAGTCAGAAAGGGTACAAGTTTAAACCCTATTAAACTTAACAGACCCCAAGGCTGTCGAGGAAGTTTGTTTTCCAGATGGAGGCACCCATACCGATGAGTTAGTCAGGGACCGAATAGTCTGCGGGGTCCACAATGACCTTGATGGTAAGCAGCTGCTGTGAGAGAAAGATTGAGCATTATAAACAGCCATTAGCGTCTGTACATTAAATAAACAACCAGAAAAAACAAGCAGAGATTTTAAGTGGGAAACAGAAGCATTTGCAGCACCTTGCTTCAGCACACTCAGAGCAGCAGTGCTAACCACTGTGTTGCTAAACAGACCTGCACTCCATGGAGCAGAGTATTGTTCTTCGTGCGGTAAAAGATGTACCAAATGTAGAAAGTGGAGCCACTTTGCTAAATGCTGCAGATTGAAACCGCAGCAGCCATTCCCCAACATCAGCAACATGGCAGCTGGTCAGTCCCCCAGGGTTCGGAGTGTCAGCAGGGTGAATAAACTGAAGCTCAGCCAAAGCAGTGAAACCACTGAGCCTCCAACAACACTGAGAGTTTCGCCACAGAAAAGGGTGAGATCTTCACCAGCCTCAACACAATTTGCAGCAACGCAAGACTGAAGGTAAAGATTGACACGAGACAAAGTGGAACTTATTATCTGACCGCATATTACAGGAACTACAGCCAGATGTAGCAGCAGAGTGTAATACGCAGGTGGCCCTCATGGCCTGGGTTTTTTATGCATTCGTGGGACATGGGTGTCGCTGGCTGGCCATTGCCCATCCCTAGTTGCCCCTTGAGAAGGTGGTGGTGAGCTGCCATCTTGAATCGCTGCAGTCCATGTTCTGTGGGTTGACCCACAATGCCGTTAGGGAGGGAATTTCAGGATTTTGACCCAGTGACAGTGGAGGAACGGGAATCAGGCTGTTTTGTCCTGGATGGCGTTGAGCTTCTTGAGTGTTGTTGGAGCTGCACCATCCAGGCAAGTGGGGAGTATTCCATCACACTCCTGACTTGTGCCTTGTAGATGGTGGACAGGCTTTGGGGAGTCAGGAGGTGAGTTACTCGCCGCAGGATTCCTAGCGGGGGTGACACCATTTGAAAACTTCCGGTTGTATTCCACGACACTCGCTAACTCGGTCTGGGCTCTGAGAAGAGCCAGTAGCCATGAAGCTGAAAGTAGTTAGGGAGCTGTGTGGGATGATTCACTCGGTGACATGACCCTGGCAGGCCAGTCCATAGGATGGTTTTCAAAAAAGGAATGTGGGAGTTATTCCCGGGAGTGTGGGAGTAATTCCCGGGAGTGTGGGAGTTATTCCTGGAGTGTGGGAGTTATTCCCGGGAGTGTGGGATTTATTCCCGGAGTGTGGGAGTTATTCCCGGGAGTGTGGGAGTTATTCCCGGGAGTGTGGGAGTTATCCCCGGAGTGTGGGAGTTATTCCCGGGAGTGTGGGAGTTATTCCCGGAGTGTGGGAGTTATTCCTGGAGTGTGGGAGTAATTCCCGGAGTGCGGGAGTTATTTCTGGGGGTGTGGGAGTTATTGCCGGGAGTGTGGGAGTTATTCCCGGAGTGTGGGAGTTATCCCCAGAGTGTGGGAGTTATTCCCGGAGTGTGGGAGTTATCCCCAGAGTGTGGGAGTTATTCCTGGAGTGTGGGAGTTATCCCCAGAGTGTGGGAGTTATCCCCAGAGTGTGGGGGTTATTCCCAGAGTCTGGGAGTTATTCCCGGAGTGTGGGAGTAATTCCCGGGAGTGTGGGAGTTATCCCCGGGAGTGTGGAAGTTATCCCCAGAGTGTGGGAGTTATTCCCGGGAGTGTGGGAGTTATCCCCGGGAGTGTGGGAGTTATCCCCGGGAGTGTGGGAGTTATCCCCGGGAGTGCGGGAGTTATTCCTGGGAGTGTGGGAGTTATTCCGGGAGTGCGGGAGCTATTCCCGAGAGTGCGGGAGTTATCGCCGGAGTGCGGGAGTTATTCCCGGGAGTGTGGGATTTATCCCCGGAGTGTGGGAGTTATTCCCGGGAGTGTGGGAGTTATTCCCGGGAGTGTGGGAGTTATTCCCACACTGTGGGAGTTATCCCCAGAGAGTGGGAGTTATTCCCAGAGTGTGGGAGTTATTCCCGGGGGTGTGGGAGTTATTCCCGGAGTGTGGGAGTTATTCCCGGAGTGTGGGAGTTATTCCCGGGGCTGTGGGAGTTATTGCCGGGAGTGTGGGAGTTATTCCGGGAGTGTGGGAGTTATTCCCGGAGTGCGGGAGTAATTCCCGGGAGTGTGGGAGTTATCCCCGGGAGTGTGGAAGTTATCCCCAGAGTGTGGAAGTTATTCCCGGGAGTGTGGGAGTTATCCCCGGGAGTGTGGGAGTTATCCCCGGGAGTGTGGGAGTTATCCCCGGGAGTGCGGGAGTTATTCCTGGGAGTGTGGGAGTTATTCCGGGAGTGCGGGAGCTATTCCCGAGAGTGCGGGAGTTATCGCCGGAGTGCGGGAGTTATTCCCGGGAGTGTGGGAGTTATTCCCACACTGTGGGAGTTATCCCCAGAGAGTGGGAGTTATTCCCAGAGTGTGGGAGTTATTCCCGGGGGTGTGGGAGTTATTCCCGGAGTGTGGGAGTTATTCCCGGAGTGTGGGAGTTATTCCCGGGGCTGTGGGAGTTATTGCCGGGAGTGTGGGAGTTATTCCGGGAGTGTGGGAGTTATTCCCGGAGTGCGGGAGTTATTCCTGGGTGTGTGGGAGTTATTCCCGGAGTGTGGGAGTTATTTCTGGGAGTGTGGGAGTTATTGCCGAGAGTGTGGGAGTTATTCCGGGAGTGTGGGTGTTATTCCCGGAGTGCGGGAGTTATTCCCGGGTGTGTGGGAGTTATTCCCGGAGTGTGGGAGTTATTTCTGGGAGTGTGGGAGTTATTCCCGGGAGTGCGGGAGTTATTCCCGGGAGTGTGGGAGTTATTCCCGGGAGTGCGGGAGTTATTGCCGGGAGTGTGGGAGTTATCCCCGGGAGTGCGGGAGCTGTTCCCGGGAGTGCGGGAGTTATCGCCGGAGTGCGGGTGTTATTCCCGGGAGTGTGGGATTTATCCCCGGAGTGCGGGAGGTATTTCTGGGAGTGTGGAAGTTATTCCCGGAGTGTGGGAGTTATTCCCGGAAGTGTGGGAGTTATTCCCGGGAGTGTAGGAGTTATTCCCGGATGTGTGGGAGTTATTCCCGGGAGTGCGGGAGTTATCCCCAGAATGTGGGAGTTATTCGTGGAGTGTGGGAGTTTTTCCCGGAGTGTGGGAGTTATTCCCGGGATTGTGGGAGTTATTCCCGGGAGTGTGGGAGTTATTTCTGGGAGTGTGGGAGTTATCCCCGGGAGTGTGGGATTTATCCCCAGAGTGTGGGAGTTATTCCTGGGAGTGTGGGATTTATCCCCAGAGTGTGGGAGTTATTCCCGGGAGTGTGGGAGTTATTCCCGGGAGTGTGGGAGTTATTCCCAGAGTGTGGCAGTTCTTCCTGGGAGTGTGGAAATTATTCCCGGAGTGTGGGAGCTATCCCCAGAGTGTGGGAGTTATTCCCGGAGTGTGGGAGTTATCCCCAGAGTGTGGGAGTTATTCCCGGAGTGTGGGAGTTATTCCCGGTGTGTGGGAGTTATTCCTGATGTGTTTGAGTTATTCCCGGAGTGCGGGAGTTATTCCCGGGGCTGTGGGAGTTATTGCCGGGAGTGTGGAAGTTATTCCCAGAGTGTGGGAGTTATCCCCAGTGTGTGGGAGTTATCCCCAGAGTGTGGGAGTTATTCCCGGAGTGTGGGAGTTATTCCCAGTGTGTGGGAGTTATTCCCGATGTGTTTGAGTTATTCCCAGAGTGCGGGAGTTATTCCCGGGGCTGTGGGAGTTATTGCCGGGAGTGTGGGAGTTATTCCCGGAGTGCGGGAGTTATTCCTGGAGTGTGGGAGTTATTCCCGGGAGTGTGGGATTAATCCCCGGAGTGCGGGAGTTATTCCCGGGAGTGTGGGAGTTATTCCCGGGAGTGTGGGAGCTATCCCCGGGAGTGTTTGAGTTATTCCCCAGAGTGTGGGAGTTATTCCCGGGAGTGCGGGAGTTATTCCCGGAAGTGCGGGAGTTATTCCCGGGAGTGCGGGAGTTATTCCCGGGAGTGCGGGAGTTATTGCCGGGAGTGTGGGAGTTATCCCCGGGAGTGCGGGAGTTATTCCTGGGAGTGTGGGAGTTATGCCCGGAGTACGGGAGCTATTCCCGGGAGTGCGGGAGTTAGCGCCGGAGTGCGGGAGTTATTCCCGGGAGTGTGAGATTGATCCCCAGAGTGCGGGAGGTATTACTGGGAGTATGGGAGTAATTCCCGGAGTGTGGGATTTATCCACAGAGTGTGGGAGTTATCCCCAAAGTGTTGGAGTTATTCCCGGAGTGTGGGAGTTATTCCTGGGAGTGTGGGAGTTATTCCTGGGAGTGTGGGAGTTATTCCCGGGTGTGTGGGAGTTATCCCCGGGAGTGTGGGATTTATCCCCAGAGTGTGGGAGTTATTCCTGGGAGTGGAATAACTCCCAGTTATTTCTGGGAGTGTGGGAATTATCCCCGGGAGTGGAGTGTGGGAGTTATCCCCAGGAGTGCGGGAGTTATTCGCGGGAGTGTGGGAGTTATTCCCGGAGTGCGGGAGTTATTTCTGGGAGTGTGGGAGTTCTCCCCGGGAGTGGAGTGTGGGAGTTATCCCCGGGAGTGCGGGAGTTATTTCTGGAAGTGTGGGAGTTATCCCCGGGAGTGTGGGAGTTATCCCCGGGAGTGCGGGAGTTATTCCTGGGAGTGTGGGAGTTATTCCCGGAGTGCGGGAGCTATTCCCGAGAGTGCGGGAGTTATCGCCGGAGTGCAGGAGTGATTCCCGGGAGTGTGGGATTTATCCCCGGAGTGTGGGAGTTATTCCCGGGAGTGTGGGAGTTATTCCCAGAGTGTGGGAGTTATCCCCAGAGGGTGGGAGTTATTCCCGGAGTGTGGGAGTTATTCCCGGGGCTGTGGGAGTTATTGCCGGGAGTGTGGGAGTTATCCCCGGAGTGTGGGAGTTATTTCCGGAGTGTGGGAGTTATTCCCGGAGTGTGGGAGTTATTCCCGGGGCTGTGGGAGTTATTGCCGGGAGTGTGGGAGTTATCCCCGGAGTGTGGGAGTTATTCCCGGAGTGTGGAAGTTATTCCCGGAGTGTGGAAGTTATTCCCGGAGTGTGGGAGTTATTCCGGGAGTGTGGGAGTTATTCCCGGAGTGCGGGAGTTATTCCCGGGTGTGTGGGAGTTATTCCCGGAGTGTGGGAGTTATTCCTGGGAGTGCGGGAGTTATTCCCGGGAGTGTGGGAGTTATTCCCGGGAGTGCGGGAGTTATTGCCGGGAGTGTGGGAGTTATCCCCGCGAGTGTGGGAGTTATTCCTGGGAGTGTGGGAGTTATGCCCGGAGTGCGGGAGCTGTTCCCGGGAGTGCGGGAGTTATCGCCGGAGTGCGGGAGTTATTCCCGGGAGTGTGGGATTTACCCCCAGAGTGCGGGAGGTATTTCTGGGAGTGTGGAAGTTATTCCCGGAGTGTGGGA